>NC_142501.1:169284412-169588370 GCF_057876585.1 Rhinolophus sinicus
CCAAGTTACTTTCCACACAGGAAGCAAACTGTGTTGCTTGTATTTTACCAAGAAGCATGCTTTCCGTGATTTTCTAAAAAGGAAAAATAAAAGTTTTCATAACAGCAAAATTTGAATATAAATGACACCATTTGAAATAACTGACACCAGGAACACAATCCACTATTTTATACACTTATTACATGATGTTATATTATATATTTATTTATTAACCTTTTTGTAGTTAGCCTTGCCGTTAGAATTCAAACTCCTTGAAGACAGGGGTTGGCTCACTGAAGTTTTGTTAATTGAATGAATGAATTCTGATAGTTACCAGTACATGCTTATAGATCATATTTTGTTCTAGAAAAACAATTAATTACACCATAATATTAAGATACAAAATATTTCTGCCACTCGTAATTTTAAACCTTAACAGAATTAATCAAAAAATATGGTGTGACTACTTGGTTAGTATATTACTTATTGTTTTTCTCTCCAGTTTTGGTTTTCCATGATTTTCATATACAAAGGCAAAAAATAGAAGGTATAATAATAAAGATACAAGATCATATTTCCCTCAAGGTGATGGGAAAACAAAAGGATGAATTTTTCATGCAAATAAAAACCACAACGAGCTATCAGCTCACACCTGTTACAATGGCTATCATCAACAAGACAAATAGTAACAAGTGTTGGAGAGGCTGTGGGAAAAAAGGAACCCTCATACACTGTTGGTGGGAATGCAGACTGGTGCAGCCGTTATGGAAGGCAGTGTGGAGGTTCCTCAAAAAATTAAGAATAGAATTGCCATACTACCCAGCAATCCCTCTCCTGGGTATCTACCCAAAAAATCTGAAAACTTTTATCCGTAAAGATCTATGTGCTCCGATGTTCATTGCAGCTTTATTTACAGTGGCCAAAACATGGAAACAACCACAGTGTTCTTCAATAGATGAATGGATAAAGAAGATGTGTATATATACACAATGGAATACTACTCTGCCATAAGAAAAGATGAAATAGTGATAGTGCCATTTACAAGAACATGGATAGATCTTGAGATTATTATGCTAAGCGCAATAAGTTAGACAGAAAAAGTCAAGAACCATATGATGTCACTGATATGTGGGATATAAAACTGAGAGTATCAAAGGAACAAGACAAAGAAACAAAAACTCATAGACACAGACAGAGAATAGTTTAGTGGTTACCAGAGGGTAAGGGGAGAAGGGAGGTGGTAGAAAAGGGTAAATGGGATCAAATATATGGTGATGGAAGGAGAACTGACTCTGGGTGGTGAACACACAATGTGATATATAGATGATGTGTTACAGAATTGTGCACTTGAAACCTATGTAATTTTACTAACCATTGTCACCCCAATAAATTTTAATGAAAAAGAAAGGATGAAGTTTTCAAAAATAAGTGATTATCTTGTATTGGATTTTAAGTATATTTTTTAACTTTTTTATTAGTTTCAGGTGCACAAAACAATGCAATGGTTAGAAATTTATCATTTATATCCCTCACACAGTGACAACCCCCCCTCCCCCCTTCCACTACCCCTGTGACATCGCACACAGTCATTACATTTCCACTGTCTCTATTCCTAATGCTGTACTCTGCTTCTTGTATATATATATATATATATATATATATATATATATATATATATATATATAAAATTGTAGTTGACATTCGTTATTGTTCAATTTCAGCTTCAGGTGTACAGTGCAGTGCAGTGATCAGGCATCTACATCATCCCTAATGACACAGTATATTTTTAAATGGAAATTGATTCATAAACTTTTTTAGGTATTATGAACAAAACCAAAGTTCAAGTAGAAATATCTTTAATTGACAATTACCTTTTATGATTCAAGCTTTCCACTAATTAAGTGAGAAATAGTTTCTGCATTTTCTGCATTGGACAGAGTATGTTAAAATATATGGATAAATCTACTGTGTCTGGTCAAGGTGAAGCAATATATTCCAGAAAAAAAATTATTTTTTTTATCAGTTTCAGGTGTACAAAGCAACGTAATAGTTATTTAATAGTAAATTACGTAATAGTTATTTACACCTCACAAAGTGATAACCCCCCTCCCCCAAGCTACTACCCCTCTGACACCTTACATAACTGTTACAATACCATTGACTATCTTCCTTATGCTCTACTCCACCTCCCGTGAATAGATATATATATAGTTGACATACAATATTATTCTACCTCAGGTTCAGGTGTATAACACATTGGTCAGGCATCTACACAGTCTATGAAGTGATCCCCTTGATAAGTCCAGTGCCTACCCGGCACCTTATATAATCGTTACAACATTGTTAATTATATTCCCCACACTATATTTCATATCCCTATGACTATATTGTGTCTACTAATTTGCACTTTCTAATTCCTTCACCTTACCCCCATCCCCTCCCCCTCCCATCTAGCAACCAATATGTTTTTTGGGTTTTTTTTCCATATCTCTGAGTATATTTCTGTTTTGTTTGCTCAAATTATTTTTTAAAAATCATTTTGACCAATGAAATTAGACATAGTTGTCAGGCTCTCTTCTATTTTCCTTTTTTTTAGTAGGGGATGAGTGGTGTTATGGCTAATGGTTTGGCTGGATGGTCATGGACTTGGAAGGAACATGATTGGAAAATTGGGGACAAAGAAATTTGGGGAAGAGGTGTGTGGATAGACCTCTCCAAATGACCAAAAATCATGAAAATATGTATGTCCTATGTGAATGCTCACCAAAGGGTGATGCCAGCAGAGGATGATTTTAATAATCAAGTGGATAGGATGACCTGTTCTGCGGATACCAGTCAGCCTCTTTCCCCACCTACCCCTGTCATCGCCCAATGGGCTCATGAACAAAGTGAGCATGGTGGCAGGTAAAGAGGTGATGCATGGGCTTAACAACATAGACCTCCACTCACCAAGGCAGACCTGGCTACAGCCACTGCTGAGTGCCTAATCTGCCATCAGCAGAGACCAACACTGAGCCCCCATATGGCCAGGTGATCACCGTTTACCCACGTGATCAGCTAGCTACCTGGTGGCAGGTTGATTATACTGGAACACTTCCATCATGGAAGGGGAAATGCTTTGTCCTTAGTAAATGGAATAGACATTTATTCTGGGTATAAATTTGCCTTTCCTGAGGCTCTCTTGCTATAGAATGTTCACAGAGCTCCAGTCAAATTGGCCTACATTCAGTTCCTCAGTACACACCCCAGGTCCTTTCCTTTCTTGGGGCTTTTGCACATGCTCCTCTGTCTCTCTGGAACAGTCTTTCCCCCTGCTTTTATAGCCATTTCCTGCTCATTCTTTAGGTTTCAGCTTATATATCATCTCCTCAAAGAGGCTTTCCTCGACCACACTACCAAAACAACTTCTTTGTAATTATCAAATCTGTTTATTTAGATTCATTTTTGTATTATTTTTTTCTCCCAGTCTCATCCAACTAAGAGGAAGAACAGATGTTAATTACAATAAAAAGAACATATTATAGTTATATGGTAATTTAGTGGAGAGAGATAGTACTTACTTGGGGATGACCCGGAAAAGTTTTGCAGAAGAGATGCTCTTCCTTCCACAACAGTGGAAGAGATGGCATTCCTTCTTGTATGCATAGTTCACACAACTGATGTGAACATTCAAGAAAAGGGGAATAGTTGTCCCCTTTGAGCCCTGTTTCCTCTCCTCTATCAGCTTTGTGCTATTGTTGTCTATTTGTCACACTTCAGTGCTTTTACTATGAGGTCTGACAATTAAGTTCGAGAACTTGCTGCAATGATGTTGATAACCTTTTTTTTGATATCAGAGGGATTATTCATTATGAATTTGTACCAACTGGACAAACAGTTAACCAAGTTTACTACTTGGAAGTGCTGAAAAGGCTGCGTGAAAAAGTTAGACGACTTGAATTTTTCACCAACAATTCATGGCTCTTGCATCACGACAATGCACCAGCTCACACGGCACTGTCTGTGAGGGAGTTTTTAGCCAGTAAACAAATAACTGTACTGGAACACCCTCCCTACTCAGCTGATCTGGCCCCTAATGACTTCTTTCTTTACCTGAAGATAAAGGAAATATTGAAAGGAAGACATTTTGATGACATTCAGGACATCAAGGGTAACATGAAAACATTCCAGAAAAAGAGTTCCAAAATTGCTTTGAAGGGTGGACTAGGCGCTGGCATCCATGCATAGCTTCCCAAGGGGAGTACTTCAAAGGTGACCATAGTGATATTCAGCAATGAGGTATGTAGCACTTTTTCTAGGATGAGTTCACGAACTTAATTGTCTGATCTTGTATGTTCATTTTTCCTTTTCTCTGCTCATAAACTACTGATTCAAAGCAAGTTACAATTAATCACATTTACCTTAGCTGTTCTGAGACTGTACCATGAGCGGGTACAGTCTCATGGAAGGAGGGAGTCCAGGAGCAGTGCTGTGGTAGCAATTCCACAGGCGATATAAACAAAACCAGCAGAAAGACAGTGATCTGGGCTTTGGAGCTCCCCGCCTCATTGTCCCTCAGGCCCAGGCACACAATGACCATTCATTCTCATTGCTCTTACTCACAACCACGTGCTCTTATTTCCATTCTGACAAAGTTGCTCTATGGTTATCTTTAATAGATGTTCTGTGCTGCCACTGCACACTTGAGAAGGCAAGGGCATTAAACTAGTCAAAGGCCATAGGTGTTTCCAAATTCTAAGGCAGAGGGATTGGTGTCAAAACAAGGCCTGTGTTTGGCATAAAGTGCCACAAGTAGGTCAATGGATTCACTATAGAGAAGAAACACAGGTCAATGCTTATGAACTAAATCGCATTGATGTATTTCCTATCTTTCCCTAGAAGAAGCATGTGGCCATCCTCACATTGGCATGTGAACTTGTTCCAGTCCAATGAGTCAAGAGAGAAGGGAAACCAACTTATTGGAGAAAACAAGTGTTAACTTTGTTCTGGAGAGGACAAGTATGATCATAAAAGTATACTTGAAATAAGTACCCTGACAGTATGCACATGGTTAGTTACACTTTCCTAGAACTGAATGCATTTGTAAATAAGGTCATTTAGCTATTTTCAATTAAGTCCTTTGTTTCTAGAGTTCTCATATGGGAAATCATGCATGGGGCCTATCAACCATCAAAGTCATTATAACAGGACTTGGTCAGAGCCTGCTACAAGATTGGTGCCGCAACTATGATAGTGATAAAATGGATGTCCATTCAAAAAATGTAGCTGTGAGGATAAAGAAGATCCAATACATGCTGATAGAAAGAGAACTGACTCTGGGTGATGAACACGCAATGTGATATATAGATGATGTATTACAGAACTGTATACCTGAAATCTAGGAAACTTTACTAACAATTGTCACCCCAATAAACTTTAATACAAAAAAATGTAGTTGGCGGGCTTTATTGTTTGGTTGCTATTTGTTACTATGAAGATCGGGACCACCATGCATCAGAAAGGAGAGAGAGAGAGAGAGAAAGGAAGAGAGGGAGAGAGAAAAGAAGGAAGGGAGCAAGAGAGAATGTTTCGATCAATTGTTTTCTATCTAAACTATTTTTTAAAGTTTCATTTACACTTCTCATGGAAAAGATGATGTTGCCAAATTTAGACATGTGCTTATTTCCCTAAACAGCTCATAATTTTCCATCTGTAAAAAAAAAATGTCATTTGACTTCAGTAAGCTAAAAACTCTCAGAAAACAGAGGGAACACTTGAATGATAACCACAGTTTCAATTGAATGACAGAATCAATTCAATCACAGAATGAACTGAATAAGAAGCGCAGTTTCAGACCTATCATTTATTTCCCAATACAATGTCCATCCAAATGCAGGGACTTTGTTCTGCTGCAGATTTCCCAATCCCAATTATTCTGCTTACTTTGCTACTATAAATATGGTCACATTTCCCTTCAACATATATGTGCAGAATGTGCCTAAAGAGAGGAATTTTATTTTTAAATGTTTCTCTCTTGCTGCCTATTTGTCAAATCTCCCAGCTGTCACTATGGGGCTTTTCCCCTTCTCCTTTGCTTGTAAGTTTGAACAAGTTATAGACCAACATGATTTCTTACATTTAATATGGTATATAACTTTATGCATTTGTCTAAAGTGTATCTCCCATACTTCAGCTCTAAACGTACAGGTATCATTCCTGAACGATAATAATATTTAACCTTTATTGAATGCTTACCAAGTTCCAGGTCTAGCCTAAGCATTATATCTATGAGCACATTTAATCTTCACAACAAGATTCTGAAGGGGGTGCTGTTTCTGTACCTATTTTACAAAGGAGGCCTGGCCGGAGAGGTTAACTAACTTATTCATGGTGCCTCATGCAGGAAATGACCAAAGCAGCCTTTAACTAAGGCAGCCTGACCACAAATCCCTTGCTCTTAAGGGTAGTAGTAAACTGTATAGCAACCTCATATCAGGACATTTAAGAAAGGCCTTGTCTTCTTTCTATGCATGCCACAAAACGGTGAGCACGTCTGTAATTTACACAAATCCTAATTCAAGGTTTGACCTTGCCTAATAGGTCGGCTCACAAGGCCCTCAGTTCACAAGGTTGTAAGTAAATGTTCTGGAATCAGGCATTTTACACCTCCATTAACCAAAGCTGTGTGACTGACTACCTCCCCTCCATCAGGTTTGTCCTGCTGCTACCCATTTGTCAAGCTCACTGCCTTCATTATGAAATATTTTCCTTTCCTTCGCTGGCAAATAAAGGGTTCACGGAGAGGTTGTGATGATTAATATTTGCAATGTATATAGAAAACATCATTTTTATATTTACTGTGATTTATGATTTCATGCAAATATCTAAAATGTGTTCACAAACTTCAGGGTAATGGGTAACATTTCTGAGAAAATAGATTTGTTTTAAATCCCCTTTTAATCAAAGATATTGTCTTTCTCTTAAAGAAGATAGATATATTATCTGATTCCATGTCATCTTCCTATTTTGTTTTCCTTATCTCTAAACTCCTTTTTTTTAAAAAAAATTTAATTCTGCCTTTCTTTACTCTCTTTTCCTGTACATATTCGTTTAAGAAGTATTGATCTAGAAATAATAACACCTCCCCTCGATTAGAAAAAAAGAAATTGTCTGTGTTTACTGAGAAAAAATAAAGGAAAACTGATTTGAGGCAAAGTAGATTCACGCTCTATTAGCTACACATTCTTAGAAATCATTTGCTCTGGAAGGCGCTGAACTGTCTGTCTCTGGTCTTTGAAACAGAGAAAGTGTTAGTGCTAAAGGAACCATTGTTCATTTGTTTATTCGAAAGTCTCTGAAGAGTATGTCAAATAGAGAAGAATATGGATCCTTGATTTCTTGATATTCTTCTAAAAAATTCCCATGCTTCCTGTATCTATCTAGTTTCTAGAAAACTAGAAAGCAGTTCAAGTACGTATAACAGAAAGAATTTAACACAGGGAACTGATAACCATGAAAGATGAAGATCCGAGAAGCCATATATGCTCTGTGAAGCAACAACATTACGTAGCCACTGCCCTCCCTAAACCAGAGGACGGAAAGGGAATGGTACTACAGCTCAGGGCCCAAGGTCACCATGTGAAAAATGGAATAATAAGGAAGGCACAGGCACTGTCAGAGATGCTGCCAGATGCAGAGAGAGAAGTAGAAATACCTAGCTAGGCTTCTCTCTTCTTTCTGCCCACCTATCTCCTGTAAGTATCATCCATTAACTGAAACTAGCCAAGGGGGGGATGACATGGGGGCTTGGAAATGCAGCCTACAGGGCCATTCCCTCTGACCCAGAGCAGAGCAAGGAGGATGGATCTGACAGCAATCAGGCCCTGCACAGCACTTTCCCATTCTCCCTTCCAATTTTCTGTGGCTACACACAGTCATCCTTTTCCCACCAGAGAGTTGTTTGTTGTTACACGGTATTAAGTTGGCTCCGGCTCCTGGTGACTTAATGAATGAGTGATGTTGTAATGTCCTGTCCTCAACAACCCTGCTCAGCTCCTATAGACTCATGCCCATGGCTTCTTTTATGGAGTCAGTACATCTCATCTTTGGTCTTTCTCTTTCCCTGCTGCCTTCTATTTTTCTAGCATTATTGTCTTTTCCAAAGAACTCTGCCTTCTCGTGATATGCCCAAAGTAGGACAGCTTCAGTTCTGTCAGTTTTGCCCCAGTGATATTTCAGGCTTAATTTGTTCTAAGACCCATTTGTTCATCTTTCTGGCAGTCTAGAGTAGCTATATTTCAAATGAGTCAACCTTAAAATATGGAACTTTAGAACTCATGCAGAAACTGGTCAGTCATCCAATTATGTTACATCATCGGAATAAGCTTCAAGAAATAATGTGTTTAAAACTACAAAAAAACAAATCTACTAAATCAAATACAAAGGACCTTGACACAAAGCTCCATCTCTGAGACATTTATTGAAATTCAGTTACAGACTATTTCCTTATTGAGTTTTACTTTTCTATTTTCCTGGAATATAGACATAAAGTCAAATTTGGCAAAGTTATACTGGTTAATCACATTCTGCAAAATTATAATATATTACTTCTTTATACTTCCACAGAGACAGTTCTGTGGCTATTCCAGAAAAATAGAAAAGATGATGAGGACTCAAAGAAAATAGTACAGTGTTCAAACCATTTTTTTTACTTTCTCAATTTTCAAAAATGTTCTTGTCTACTGCATCTATTATAGCTTACAATTTTAAAAACCTTAAGGTGTGTTAAAACCACCCCCAAAATACTAAAGTTTGAGACTAAAAGATGTTCAGAAAACATGACCTGTTTTTATCAATTTTTGTATATTCTTACCTTTAGCCATCCCCGTTGAGTTTTTGATGGTGAGAATTAAATCTTGTTTGGTTTTGTATCCAGAGCAGCTGGTGCAGTGCCTCACACCTACCAGGTGTTCATTAATGCTTATTGAATGGATCAGTTCCTGTATCAGGAAGAGAAGGAAGAGGATCCTGAGGTATCATAGATGTTAATGAAGTACGAACTGATCCTTTTAAAATTCCATTGTAATCCTTCTGCTCAAGAAACTACATTGCTTTTTTATTATTGTTTCCCATAGAATACAGTTCCAAATAGAATATCGGCTATCTAGTTAAATGTGACTTTCAGACAACCAACAAACAACTTTGTATGTCCCACATATTGTACGTATAAAATATTTACATATTTGAAACATACTTCAAATAAAACATTATTCATTATATATCTGGAATCTAAATTTAACGGGACATCCTATATTTTCATTTCCTAAATCTGGCAACCCTACCATAGGATAAATATAAATCTCTAGTTTATCATGGTTTTTTAAAATGGCTTAATTATCAGACATATTAGGTAGAGATGGCAACCCAATAAAGTTAGCCAGGCATCAGGAAGAGGAGATATTTATCATTTTTATAGGTTTTTAAATTTTTAATAATTTTTCTTTTTTAATATATATTATTATTTTAATACATTGCTGGATTAGATTTGCTAAACTTTTGTTAAGAATTATTCCACTTATTTTTTTAATTTAAGTTTATTGGGGTGACAATTGTTAGTAAAGTTACATAGATTTCAGGTGTGCAATTCTGTAATACATCATCTATAAATCCCATTGTGTGTTCACCACCCAGAGTCAGTTCTCTTTCCATCGCCATATATTAGACCCCGTTTACCCTCTTGTAGAGCCCCCCTTAACTTCTAGTAACCCCTAAACTATTGTCTCTGTCTATGAGTTTTTGTTCCTTCATTTGTTTGTCTTGTTCATTTGTTGTTTTCAGTTTTATATATCACATATCAGTGAAATCACATGGTTCTCTACTTTTTCTGTCTGACTTATTTCTGTTAGCATCATAATCTCAAGATCCATCCATGTTGTCACAATGGTACTATTTCATCCATTGTGTATATATACCACAACTTCTTTATCCATTCATCCATTGAAGGACATTTTGGTCATTTCCATGTCTTGACCACCGTAAATAAAGCTGCAATGAACATTGGAGCACACATGTCTTTATGAATAAATGTTTCAGATTTTTGGAGTAAATACCCAGGAGAGGGATTGCTGGGTCATATGGTAATTCTATTCGTAATTTTTTGAGGAACCTCCACACTGCCTTCCATAGTGGCTGCACCAGTCTGCATTCCCATCAACAGTGTATGAGGGTTCCTTTTTCTCCACGGCCTCTCCAACACTTGTTACTATTTGTCTTGTTGATGATAGCCATTCTAACTGGGGTGAGGTAATATCTCACTGTGGTTTTTATTTGCATTTCTCTGATGATTAGTGATGTTGAACATTTTTTCATATGTATATTTGCCATTTGTATGTCCTCTTTGGAGAAACGTCTCTTCAGGTCCTCTGCCCATTTTTCAATTGGGTTGTTTGTTTTTTTTGTTGTTGAGTTGCATGAGTTCCTTGTATATTTTGGATATTAGCCCATTACCAGAGGCACTGTTTGCAAAGATCTTCTCCCATTCAGTTGGTTGCCTCTTTATTTTGTCGGTGGTTTATTTTGCTGTGCAGAAGCTTTTAAGTTTCATATAGTCCCATTCGTTTATTTTAGCTTTTACTTCCATTGCCTTTGGAGTCAAATTTATAAAATGCTCTTTGAACCCAAGGTCCATAAGTTTAGTACCTATGTTTTCTTCTATGCAGTTTATTGTTTCAGGTCTTATGTTTAAGTCTTTGATCCATTTGAATTAATTTTGGTACATGGTGACAGATAGCAGTCCAGTTTCATTCTTTTGCATGTGGCTTTCCAATTCTCCCAGCACCATTTATTGAAGAGGCTGTCTTTTCTCCATTTATGTTTTTTCCTTCTTTGTCAAAAATTATCTGTCCATATTTATGTGGGTTTATTTCTGGGTTCTCAATTCTATTCCATTGGTATGTGTGTCTGTTTTTCTGCCAAACCATGCTGTTTTGATTATTATTGCCCTGTAGTACAAACTGAAGTCAGGGAGTGTGATACCTCCAGCACTGTTGTTTTTTCTTAGGATTGCTTTGGCTATTCAGGGTCTTTTGTGGTTCCATACAAATCTGATGATTTTTTGTTCTATTTCTTTAAAAAATGCCATGGGGTGGTGGGTGGACAGATGGCTCAGTTGGTTAGAGAGCAAGCTCTTAACAACAAGGTTGCCAGTTCAATTCCAGCATGGGATGGTGGGATGTGCCCCCTCAACTTAAGATTGAAAATGGTGACTGGACTTGGAGATGAGCTGCGCTCTCCACAGCTAGATTGAAGGACAATGATTGATGGGTCCTGGAAAAACACACTGGACCCAATATTCCCCAATAAAAAATTTTTTTTTAAATAAAAAATGCCATTGGAATTTTGATGGGGATTGCATTAAATCTGTATATTGCTTTGAGTAATATGGCCATTTTAATTGTGTTGATTCTTCAATCCATGAGCATGGAATGTCTTTCCATTTCTTTGTGTCTTCTTCAATTTATTTTAAAATTGTCTTAGTTTTCAGCATATAGGTCTTTCACATCCTTAGTTAAGTTTATTCCTAGGTATTTTATTCTTTTTGTTGCAATTGCAAAAGGAATTGTTTTTTATTTCTTTTTCTGAGATTTCATTGTTAGTATATAGGAAGGCAATGGACTTTTGTACATTGATTTTGTAGCCAGCAACTTTACTGTATTCGTTTACTGTTTCTAATAGCTTTTTGGTGGATTCTTTAGGGTTTGCTATATATAGCATCATGTCATCTGCAAAGAGTGACAAATTAACTTCTTCATTCCCAATTTGGATGCCTTTTATTTCTTTCTCTTGCCTGATTGCTCCGGCGAGGACTTCCAACACTATGTTGAAAAGCAGAGGTGATAGGGGACAGCCCTGTCATGTTCCTGAACGTAGAGCAAAGGGCTTCAGTTTCTCACTGTTAGTTATGACATTAGCTGAGCGTTTGTCATGTATGGCCTTTATTATATTAAGGTATTTTCCTTCTATATCATTTTATTAAGTGTTTTAGTCATAAATGGATGTTGTATTTTGTCAAATGTTTTTTTTGCATCAATTGATATAATCATATGATTATTGTCCTTTATTTTGTTTATGTGATGTATCACATTGATGGATTTGCGGATGTTGAACTATCCTTGTGCCCATGGGATGAACCCCACTTTGTCGTGATGAATGATCTTTTTAATGCATTGTTGCATTCGATTTGCTAGAATTTTGTTTAGGATTTTTTCATCTGTATTCATCAGAGATACTGGTCTGTCATGTCTTTTTTTGTGTTGTCCTTACCAGGTTTGGTATCAGGGTAATGTTGCCTCAAAAAATGAGTTAGGTAGTATTGTCTCTTCTTCAATTTTTTGGAAGAGTTTGAGTAGGACAGGTATTAGGTCCTCTTTGAAGGTTTGGTAGAATTCACTAGTGAAACCATCTGGTCCCAGACTTTTGCTTTTAGGAAGGTTTTGGATGACTGATTCAATTACCTTACTGGTGATCAGTCTATTTAGATTTTCCAGTTCTTCGTGATTCAGCCTTGGAAAGCTATATGTTTCTAAGAATTTGTCCATTTCTTCTAGGTTATTGAATTTGGTGGCATATAGTCCTTCATAGTATTCTTGGATGATCCTTTGTATTTCTTTGGCATCAGTGGTAACTTCCCCTCTTTCATTTCTGATTTTGATTATTAGTGTCTTTTCTCTTTTAATCTTAGTGAGTCTAGCCAAGGGTTTGTCAATTTTATTAAAATTTTCAAAGAACCAGCTCTTTGTCACATTCTTTTTCTATTGTCTTTTTGTTCTCTATTTCATTGAGTTCTGCTCTGATTTTTATTATTTCCTTTATTTTCCTGACCTTGGGTTTCATTTGTTCTTTTTCTAGTTCTTTAAGGTGTAATGTGAGGTTACTTAACTGGGATTTTTCTTGTTTCTTGAGATAGGTCTGTAATGATACAAATTTCCCTCTTAAAACTGCTTTCGCTGCATCCTAAAAAGTTTGGTGGGATGTATTTTCATTCTCATTTGTTTCCATGTATCTTTTGATCTCTCCTATTATTTTGTCTTTGACCTGGTCATTCTTTAAAAGTATGTTGTTTAATCTCCACATATTTGTGATTTTTCCAGCTTTCTCTTTGAAGTTTATATGCAATTTCAAAGCCTTGTGATCAAGGAATATGCTTGGTATGATTTCAATCTTCTTAAATTTGCTGAAGCTAGTTTTATATTTCAATATATGGTTTATCCTTGAGAATGTTCCATGTGCACTAGAAAAAAATGTATAGTCTTATGTTCTAGGATGAAGTGCTCTATAAATGTCAATTATGTCCATTTCATCTAATGTGTCATTTAGGGCTGCTATTTCTTTATTTATTTTCTCTTTGGATGATCTATTCATAGCTGTTAATGATGTATTTATGTCTCCTACTATAATTGTGTTTTGGTCAATTTCTCCCTTTAGTTCTGTTAGTAGTTGCTTGGTATATTTTGGTGCTCCCTGATTGGGGACATAAATATTGATGACTGTTATGTCTTCTTGATGTATAGTCCCCTTTATCATTATGAAATGTCCATCTTTGTCTCTTGTTACCTTTTTTATCCTGAAGTCTCTTTCATCTGATATCAGTATGGCTACACCTGATTTTCTCTGGGTACCATTTGCTTGGAGTGTCAATTTCAACCCTTTCACTTTGAGTCTATGTTTGTCCTTGTAGCTGAAATGTGTCTCTTGGAGGCAGCATATGCTGGGTTTAGTTTTTTGATCCAATCTGCTACTCTGTGCCTTTTTATTGGTGAGTTTAGTCCATTTACATTTAGGGTGATTATTGATATGTGAGGATTTCCTAACACTCTATCTTTGGTTTTCTGGTAAGATTGTGTCTCCGTTGTTTTTTGCCTTTTTGTTGTTGTCTATTATTTCTGTGTGGTGGTATTCTATGATTTTTCCTTCTGTTTCTTCTTTTATTATGTTATATATTTCAGTTCTGAATTTTTTTGAGTGGTTACCATTAAGTTTATTTAAAAGAAAGTTTCACATTTGGAGTATTCTATTTTCTTCAGCATGCTTACTTTCTCCATTCCCATATTCTGGTTCAGGCCTTTATCCCCCCCCCCCCCTTTTATGTCTTGGTTTTCCCAAATTATCCCTATTTATGCTGGTCAAATAGCCTCCTTCAGTATTTCTTGTAGTGCAGGTCATGTGTTAGAAAATTCCCTCAGCTTCCTATGTCTGGAAAGGTCTTTATTCCTCCTTCATATCTAAAGAATATCTTTGCTGGATATATTATTCTTGGTTCATAATTTATCTCTTTCAATAGTTTGAATATTTGGTTCTACTCCCTCCTGGCTTGTAGAGTTTCTGCTGAAAAATCTGATGATAATTTAATGAGCTTTCCTTTGTAGGTTACCATCTTGTTTTCCCTGGCTGCCTTGAGGATTCTTTCTTTGTCATTGATTTTTGACAGCTTCAATACAATGTGCCTTGGAGAAGGTCTGTTGGGGTTGAGGTAATTAGGTGTTCTATTTGCTTCTTGGATTCGAGGATCCAGTTCTTTCCACAAGTTTGGGAAGTTCTCATCGACTATTTGTTTGAATATACTCTCTATTCCCTTCTCCCTTTCTTCTCCTTCTGGTATGCCCATTATTCTTATATTGCTCTTTCTGATGAAGTCAGAAAGTTCTTGTAGAGTTCTTTCATTTATTTTAAGTCTCAAGTCTCTTCCTTCTTTCATCTGTGTCATTTCCAGATTTCTATCTTCAATGTCATTGATTCTTTCCTCCATCTAGTCAACTCTACTGCCTAAGCTGGCTATTTCATTCTTCATTTCTTTTACTGAGTTCTTAATCTCCAGAAATTCTATTTGGTTCTTTTTTAAAAATTAAATCTCTTTGGTAAAAATGTTCATTTTGTTCTTTGATTGTGTTTCTGAGTTCATTAAACTGCCTGTCTGTGTTTTCTTGCATCTTGTTGAGTTTTTTAAGAACTGCAATCTTGAATTCTCTGTCATTTAAGTCACATATTTCCATGTCTTTAAGTTCATTTTCTGGAGACTTTTCATTTTCTTCCTGAGCTGTCTTGTTACCTCGGTTATTCATGGCAATTAATGATTTATTATTTCTCTTCCTAGACATCTACAGGAGTGGGTTCTGTAACAGGTTGATAGAAAGAGGTCTTTCTTTTGTTTTCCAGTAGGTATTGGTAGAATGTTTTATTTTCTCTCCGACTGCAGCCTTTTATTGTCTTTCACACTGTAGTGTTATATTTTCTCTGCACTATTCCAGCTTCTCACACAATGGGGGGTTCCCTGGATGCCTGGCTTCTCCTCTGTGAACAATTCACCTGTGTCATCAGGCGCCGCCTCCGTGAGGGGATGTGGAGAGCTTCTGAAATTCCAAATCTCTTCCTGCCCCAGATTCAGAGTCCTTGTGTTTCAGCAGCTCTGTTTACTCCTGCAGGGATTGGCCCAGATAGGTGGGGACAGGGGCAGGGTAGGTTGTGAGAGGTGGCCCAGAGCAATGGCAGCGACCACCACCACAGCCAGTCCTGCTTCCATGGCTCCCTTCCCTTTGCCAGAACTAGTAGTTGGGCTGCAAGTCTGTGTCTGCAGACCACAGTTCTCAGAAAAACAAATATTCTGTTATTTTGATCTGACACTGCTACTGTTCTGCTTCTAGCACTGGACAGGTGGGGGCGAGGCGAGCTCTGGGAGGGTTGGGACAGGGCAGCTAGGCTCAGTGCCTAAGGCTTCCATTCTCTGCTCGGCAGTGAGGGCTTGTACCACTGTGTTCAGCCTGCTTCCTTCAGTGTTTGCTCCGAGGTCTCTGCCACGAGCGTTGGGTTCAGCCGTGTTATATGCTGTCCCCCAGTCCTGTGGGCCATAAGCAGAGCCCTAGCAGTCTGAGTTCTTCCCTCTCCCACAGCTGTGGTAGTTCCGGGATGCAGCGAGCTTGGAGCACCGAGCTAGGTCTGCATCCTTTGCCCACGCTGCCCCGTCTCTGCACTTCTCCCTTCCCCCTTCCTCTGCTCACACAATTTGCCCAACTTTAGATGATTTCAGTAGTGTGCCTCTTAGTCTTGTCTACTGTGCAGGGAGTACTTTATGGAGTTATAGTTGTTCAATTTGTTGTAAATTCCAAGGGAGATTTCAAGAGTCTCACCTCACGCTGCCATTTTAATGATGTCATCTCCTCCATTTATCAATAATTTTTTCTGAATAAAACAATTTACTTTAGAAATAAGTAAATAATACAACAAATAAATAGGTAAAACAACCTTTGATATTTAAGAGAACTGTGTTTAAGGGATTATATGCAATTGGAAAGCCATTTTTCTCTACGACTTTATAAAATGATCCTAATTTTTTCTTATGGTATTGAGAAGAAAACAAAGGGCTAGATTGAACTATGGATGTTTCTTTATACCCAACCTTTCTCACTCCCTTCCATAGACGTAATCATCACTAACTGCTATAGTTTTAATGTTTCTGTCCCCTCAAGATTCATAGGTTGAACCTCATCTCCAATGTGATATTAGGAGGTGGGCCTTCGGGAAGTCATTAGGTCATGAGGGGGGAGCCCTCATGAATAGGATTAGTGCCCTTGTAAAAGAGACCATAGAGAGCTCCCTCACCCCTTTTGTCATGTAAGGAAATAGCAAGAAGTTGACCATCTATGAATGAGGAAGTGGGCTCTCACCAGGCATCAAATCTGCCAGTGCTTTGATCTTAGACTTCCCAACCTCCAGAACTATGAGAAGTAAAGGTTTGATGTTTATAAGTCATCAAGTCTGTAGTATTCTCTTATAGCAGCCTGATGGATGAAGACACTAATCATATGATCTAAATCATTCCCATCATTTTGTATGCATTTATACACGTATATGTATGTGTATATATGCATGTTATCTTTTATTTACAAAAATGGAATCATATTTCACATGACACTGAGACTTTCATTTTCATTTAAAATATTGGATGTCTAAAAACACTTTCATTTATTTAATTTTACTAATTAGGTAATACACACATGTTGTGGCAGGAGGACTCTAAAATGTCTCCCCTGTGATCCCCAACTCCTGGTATTCATTCTTGTGTGTAATTCCCTCCCCTTGAGTATGGAATGGCTTAATGACTTGTTCTAACAAACAGAATAGGGCAAAAGTGACAGGATATCACTTCCATGATTAGGTTACATAAAATTTTGACTTCCATTTTGCTAGTAAACTCCTTCTATTGCCTTCTCAGCTATTATGCTTTGATGATGCATGCTGTCATATTGGAAAGGAATTGGGGAGGCCTCCAACCAATAAACAACTAGGAATTGAGGCTCTCAGTCCAACAGTTCTCAAACAACAGAATCCTACCAACAATCATGTAAGCTTGAAGGCAGATCCTTCCACAGTCAAAGCTTCGGGTGAGACTTCAGACTTGGCGTACAATTCACTTACAGCTTTGTAAAGACCCTGAGGCAGAGGAACCAGCTAAGCCATGCCTGTATTCCTGGCACACAGAAACTCTGAGATAATAAATGTGTGCTGTTTTAAGCTACTACGTTGTGTGGTAATTTTACTACAAGTAATAGATATCTAATGCATTCATAACACAAAATTTAAAGTTATAAAGGTTATTTCTGTGAAAATTTAAGTCTCCTTCCTATTCTTTTTTTCTGGTCAATTAAGTTCCTTTCCCAGAGGCAAACAGTGTTACAAGCATCAAATCAGATCACCAATCTGAAAGCATTTCAAATGTTTAAAAGACAATTAAAAAATTAAACATATTAATGTCATTATTCAAACTAAAATTCCAAAATTTACAAATGATACGAAGATCTTGGGTTAGTGGAAAGTGAGAACAACAGGGATAATTATAGAATTATCTCACATGTAACTATATGGAAAAGGCAGAAAAAGTGACAAAGATTCAGAAGAACACATATAAGAAGGGTTATTTATACCTGGCAGAAATTCCAAGTACATTTACAAGATTATAACTAATGAGCTATTGCTTATGACCATAAAAGATCTGAGAATCATTGAACACTTATCCTCAATATCATTCATTCAGTGTCCTATGCTGGCTGGAAAAAGGGCATTATCAGGTTGAGTGGAAACAAAACAAAAAGCATTGTATTGCATGGTTCAAAGCCAGGTCACTGCACCTGACACTATACATGGAAGACTGTTTATCACACCTCAAAAATGATTTGGTGTCACTAGAAATGAACTCAAACATCTGCTCTAATCACCATTCTTAGTGATTTTCTGCCCATCTAGAACCTGAGTTGTCTTAGCATTAAAATGGAGTCACAAATCAAGAATTACCCCTTATTTTCTCAATGCCCTGCCTTCTTACCATCCCTCTTCCAGCTTCTTGGGAAATTCTAGGACTAGAACAATAGTATTAGATTGAAAAATGTTATCATTAATAGCTAAACAGACATATGCAATCCATATTTTTAAAATTATATTGACAGAAATTAGTGTTTTTAAGCATTTGATACTAAATTATCTTGTTTCAAAGCAATTAAATTAATATTTATAAGCCAATGTATAGAATTAGACATTTTATATTTTTATGCTATATTTACCACAACACTTATAAATTTTATTGATTTCTTAGCATCCTTTTCCCCAAATCTCAACTATGTATTATATGCTTTTATGTTTCATGAATTTTTGTTAAAAAAAATAAAAACAACCCTCAAATCCTTTGTGTCAGAGAAAAATCTACACACAGATAGCCGTGGGTTCACACATACCTGACACAGTTGGATAAAAGTTTACCTGGTTTTATTTTCTGGTCCTAGTCCTCCTGCCCACTTGGTTAAAACACAGGATAGAAGATAGGACCATAAGAAATATAAGTTGCCCAATCTTATAAAAACATTATGAAATTAAAATATGTTTTAGAAAAATAAACTTCCTGTGTATAAGATTCTAGTCCTTCTTAAAAAGAAAAAGAAGTGTTTTTCATTAATCCTCAAACAGTCAAAAATTGTGAGATTTAAATGAAAATGTGTCACCTTTATTCTTCTAAATTCAGATTACCATCATCTCTAAGATACAAACTGGGTTCTTAAGAGCCCAAGCTTGATGAAGCAAGATGTATGTTTGAAATCTTACTAGAGGTTAAGACACCACAATTTCACTTGTGTCTGAACCAAGTCCACATAAACAAAAATAAAGTGAAACCCCTGCCTGAGACACTTTGGCACTCTCTAAAAGCAGGAAAAGACCGCTTTCCTGACCCCAGCTTCCACTTCCTACCCAACCCAGACAAGTGGGTGTACCAACTCTGCTGATATGCCACACATGACCTCCTTTACTGCTTCTCTGAGAACTCTGGTTAGCCCCCTGGCCAAGCTATGATCCACAGACCAGAGACCACCGTGGGTTGGGGAATATCGGTAAAATATACAGGAAAGGGTCAAAACTTCAGCTCCTAACCATAAACAGTTTCTAACATAACCTACGGTTTCCTCTAATTATGGTCATCTCCATATTAGGAACCATGGTGGCGTGTTTTAAAATTCTTCAAGTTTCCTAGAATTTACCACCCACACAATATTTGATCTGGTAAAAGTCAACTAAGACTAAAATTAATCTGTAAACACATTTCTACCAGGGAACAGAAGTCATCCAAAACTTTCAAAGAGCATAACTTTAAGTTCTCAAATATAACTAGATAGGTTGATTTTAACTTCTTATCTACCTACCCCTGTTTGCCCCTTGGTGAACAAGCCAAAAAACAAAAGGTGCTCCGAAAGGCAGGTGGCCTACTCCGGAAATTAAAGCAAATGATGCTATGTGAATAATCAGAATTTTCAAAATGAGTTTATTATTTATTGGGAGATCACTGTAGCCCCTCTCAGAGTCAAACTAACTTAACAACATTTAATGCAATTTGTGGTACAGTCAAGATAAAGTCAGGTTTCCTGGTTTCCTACGTTGGACATTATCCATTAAAACCTGTACCAACACTAATTCTCTTCTAGTAAAAGTAGGAAAAACAAAAACAGAGGACCAAGAGAAACACGCTACCTTAATCACTTAGTCACTTAAAATATCTACTGATGCTCCTTTCGCAATTAAATGAGATGATACACCATCTCCTTTTGGAATTAAATGAGTCACATACATATTGTATAAAAAAAATCAACTCCAATTTTAACATAATAGTTGTTTCAAGTGGACTAATTCAGGGTTTAAGGAATGAGAAAGTAAAATGAATAGAAAATTATATATATATATATATATATATATATATATATATATATATATAGAGAGAGAGAGAGAGAGAGAGAGAGAGAGAGAGAGAGAGTGTTTGGGGATGATAATATAAATCTAGTCTCATGAATTTAAATGCTAACATTCAAAAACTATGGATTGAGCATTGTTATGTTTAATGAGTTGCATGAATTAAGGTAACATCTGCTATTACGATGTATAACAGATATCAGGAACTTAAGGCACATTTATGGTTCATGTAATATCCAATGCCAGGGTTCCTGGTCAGCAGACAGCTCAAGCTCTCTCCTCCTTGGGTCTCTCTGCCCTCCAAAAATGCATCCAAGTCCTCTCCATTCAGCCAAAGTGTTAAGAAGAAGAAGAATATGGAGGAGGCACACTTACTTAGGTTTTAGGCATTTCAGCCTGGAAGTGAAACACCTCACTTTAGTTCACATTCCATTGGCAAGGACTAGTCACACAGACACACCCAGATGCAAGGGAGACAGGAAAATATAGTTTCATCTGGGAAAGCTGCTTCCCAGCAACTCCTCTGAAGGAGATGAATCTTTGGTGTATAGCCACCAATACCCGCCACAATTATTATCGTTGGTGCCATAAGAAATTCAAATGTAGTTAAGACATAAGGCTAACTATGAACTGTACCTTTGTCTAGACATATGGCACCTGTTAAAATATAAGCAATTATCTTGAAGTTTAGCTAATTAAGACAAGTAATATTTTAGGCGATTATATGTACTAAGTTTGAAGCTAATGATATTAACCCACAACCAGCAATCACGCATTTGAATTGGTGATTCATAACAGTGTGAAATTAGCAGAGATGTATTCACATTCTCTGACACTGTATGGCTAATAGCCATAGAATGTATGACATTAGCTGGGTGACATATGTGGAAAAATAAATCTTTACATTTTTATTAGATTTGAACCTATCAGAAACAAAATTATTCACTGTCTTTACAAGAATTTTTTATCAATATCATTGTAACTCATAGCTTTTGCTATATCTTTATTTGTGAGGTATTTTTCAACCAAGTTTGGTCAAAGGTGAATGCTTATAATTTTTATTCATATTCTAGAAGTTATTCTCTAGCATCAATTCCTCCTCTGTATTGCATTGCAGCATCCTCTTGGAAGCTTTTTGTACCCAGGGAGAACTAGTCACTCCCTTCTCTGGACATCTGTCGACTCTGCAAATATATACTCAAAGGTTTTTTGCAAGGAGTGAATGAAGTCATGTATACAGAAGTGATGCCACAGTAAATTGCTTCTATTATAATCATCTGAAAAATTGATATCATAATACTGAATTCATATAGTTGTTAAGAATATTAGGCATAATGTATATTTTAAAATCTAGTACATTATAGGTGTTCCATGAAAACATATACAATTTCCATTGTTATTGCTGCTATTACCATTTTAACATCTCTCCTTTTAACAATCGAAGGCAGAATTTCTGCGCTTACTCTCTGCTATAATAGAAAAGGTATAAGCTGAGGGCATAATAATTACAAGGAAGTATTTCTTAGGAGGAAAAAAAACAGTAGAAACTTGTTAAGCATGACAGAATTTAGTTACAAACTTTGACTCTAAATAACTCTTGAACAATTTTATCACATATAAAGTGAAATTATTTGGTTGTCTAGACCAGTCATATCTACAGATGCTTGGAAATGAAGATGATAATAGAGCAAGAATGAAAAATCTAAAAGCATCTCCAAATTATGAAGAAGCCTCATATTTCTGATCTGTTTGGCAAAGAAATTACCTCCTAAAATCACAGGTGACATTTTTCAGAAAAGAAACAAGACAACTTCTTCAGTCACTTTCTCCTCAATCTCTCACTGTTGGAGTAACAGCATCTGAAAGAAATTCCCGTGACCTATACTGAGAAAACACCTCTAAAAAAAACCCATATTTGGGGAGGTAGGGATAAAAATTCTCAGAACATCAAAGATTGATTTATTAGAGTCATATTGGGAATGATCTCCCTCCTTTTTTAAAAAAAAAGTTTTATTTTTACAAGTATTATTATAATAATATTCATTAATTTTATCTATGATTTAAAATATAGTAAAAAACACATGAAAGTTTACTTAAAAACATCAAAAAGACTCAACTTTCACTTGACTGCTGATCTACTAGAGATTTTGTGTCAAAATCTTCTCTTTCTGTTTTTTAACCTGAAGTTCTCTTATAATCTCAATGTCATCTTTATTTCTACAGGTGGTTTGCTCTTCCTGTTGTAATGTCAATATTTTATTCCTTGTGAATTAAAAAAAAAACAGAATTTTAGAGCTGAAACTGATATTAAAAATAAACTAGATTAATTCTATCAAGAAACCTGAGAAACCAGACAACTTAAAGGGCTTGCCAGAACCCTGTAGATAAGAGGAAAAGAGAAGAAGAGAAGATCCTGGATCTTCAGATTGTGCAATGACATTATAAAAATATATGTATGAATCATTCTGAGAATGCAGCTGTTGTGCCAACTTCCTGGAACGGATACTACAGTAGTTCCCCCTTCTCCACGGGGGATACCTCCGAGACCCCCAGTGGATGCCTGAAACCGCGGACAGTACTGAACCTTATATATACTATGTTTTTTCCTATGCATACATACCTATGATAAAGTTTAATTTATAAATTAGGCACAGTAAGAGATTAACAACAATATCTAATAATAAAATAGAACAATAATACAATATACTGTAATAAGTTCTGTGAATATCACCTCTCTCTCTCAAAATATCTTATCGCGCTGTACTCACCTTTCCACGTAAAGGAAGCACTTTAGGGCTTCTCCTTGGCATACCGGAATTGCCAGCATCACCACTCTTGTCTTTGGGGCCATTATTAAGTAAAATGAGGGTTACTTGAACAAAGCAGGGGGATACCTCTACAGTCAATCTGATAACCCAGATGACTACTAAGTAACTAACAGGCCAGGAGCCAACATGTCGGGGATACATTGCGATACAAAGAGATGAGTCACGTCCTGGGCGGGATCGCGCAGGACTCGCGAGATTTCATCACGCTACTCAGAACTGTGCACAGTTTAAAATTTTATAAATCGTTTGTTTCTGAAATTTTTATTTAACATTTTCAGACTGTGATTGACCATAGGTAACCAAAACTGCAAAAAGCAAAACCACAGATAAGATGGGGCTACTGTAAATGCAGGTGTTACATGTAGCACATATACAATTAAGCATTATTAAAGCAATGCTCCTTCATTCACTTGTTCCCAAAACATTTACTGAGTGCCAAGTAGGAAACTGTGATGCAAACGTAAGTAAGAACCAATCCTTACTTGCAGGGAGTTGACTTGTTAGTGTTAGCAGACCAGCATGTGAGAGCAATGAAGTATCACAGGTGCTGTGCTTGATCGCGTGCAGGGTGCATTTGGGGCACAGAAGTGGGAGTGGTTCTTTCTATTTAAGTCAAAAAAAGGCTTCATAAGGGATGCCTGGATTTTTGGCCTGAATTAAGTCTAGAAAGCTGTGAGAATATTTCACAGGCAGGTGTGGATGGGACTGGAGGGGTATTTTAGAGGAGGTGGGGGTTGCAATGTGAGCAAAGGTGTAGAGACTTGAAATTGCATGGCCTATTGGGGAGCTCTGAGTAGCTGTGTGCTTATTTCATGGAGTATAAGGAGGGACTGGTGAAAGATAAGACTGGAAAGATGAAGGATGCCAGATCTCAGAGGACCTCATGTTCTGTAAAAAAAAATAGCTTTCACCTGACCAGCCATCTTGGTGCATAGAAATCATGCCTGGAGTCAGGTGTAATCCATTCTGCCTGACAGCAACTTCCAATAGGACCTAGAGAAGTTCTATTGAGACCTTTATGAAAGCAACAGAAAATAATAAACTTAAGAATTATATACATTTTGTTACGGAGTTAATTGTTTTTCATTACTGCATAAATATTTGTTGGCACATAAACTGCTAAGGGATGAGCATATATTAGAAATTGCATTCTATTGAGGAATTAAAACATTAAGGAACTCAAGCTTTAATTACTAATTATTTTAAATAATGTTTTTAAAAAACATAAATGTTACACCATGGAACAGGGGACATTAACGTGAGGTATTCCTTAACTGGAATTAGCAAAACAAACAAAAACCCTTAGCCAAGTGTGGCTAGAAAATATAATTTAGTTGCTTTTTCCTTTGTTAAAGTTTTATAAAAGTTTATTTGAGCCCAACTGATGACATGCTGTGGAGCAAGATCTGAAATGCTCCTAGCCACTTCTTTTGTTCTCCAGTTTTTGTCTTCTTTCTTCTGTTCTGCACTAATATGGTCTCTTTTTCATATCAACCTTATACTGGATCCTCCACTAGAAATTACTGAAACATCAGATTTTTAAACAAAAATTCTCATAAACTGATTTCAAAGGATGCTTTTCTCTGCTCAAATACATTCTGCAAAATGCCTGTCACTGATTGCTTAGTGCAGCAAAATGTATTTTCTGTTCTAACATGGGCCCACAACTGCTAGACTGTCTATGTACATCTCTATCTGCAGTTTTGCACCTCCCCAAACCCCTTTGGATCTTCTCTAATTTCAGGCTCCTGGATTGTTGCCCGTGTTGCTGCAGGTAGAGTTCTATGCTACCAGGATTGATTTTGGATGGGAAGAGAGACTTCCTGTTTTAGCTCAATCCCAAAATACTCATCCCTTCAACTCCAGTGTAGACACAATGTCCCCACCCTGTGCCTTCCCTTTCCACAGCTCCACTGAGCTTACCATATAACCACACCCCTTAACCTCATTGGTTACTCCAGTTCCAAATTTCTTAGTTGAGTTTCATGAATAAATGGGCTCCATAAGGGTAAGAATGGTGTCATTTTAAGAAAATAATAATAATTTAAGTCCCGTTTAGAGAATCTATTATTTAAAGAGTGCCAGAATATCCTCAAAGTTAATGATAATATACTTTTATAAAGAATACTGCTAGATTCTTGAGTACTGGCAAATATTAGCTATCAATATATGATATATGGATTGAAACACGGTGCCCATGCATTGTATTGATAAGTAAGAACCATATGTTCATATTTCATTATTATGGACGGAGAGTGGTTAATCATTAACAATCTATTGAATACTTACTTATTCTATAACAATGCTGTGGATCTAAAATGAAACCTTTTTTCTTTTGTTTGAAGTGAAACTAACGTTTATCAATAGTAAGACCATTTCATCCGGAGCTGAATTTTGTTTACTAACTTATTGAACAATGGGATAAAAAGTTGTATGGTGTTTCTTTTTTGTATTACTGAAATATTTTAATTTCATGTCTGAACTTAAAAACAGCACCTTCTTATTTTTCACCCTTGTTTCCCTTCCTCTAATAAATAATGTCCCTTTTCCCTGGACTATAAATGATGAATACTGTGGTAGGCGTATCTATTATTAGCTATAATTCCCAACTTGTCTATGATAGTTTGGTGATGGTATCAAAATATCAGATTTTCAGCTGACCCTTGACTCAGAGGGAAAAAATACTTATTTGTAGAGCTGAAAGAGTTTAAACAGTTGATTATACTTTACTAAGTAAAATATAATTGGAAAAATCAAATAAACTAGAAGTTGGTAATAAAGTTCACCAAAACAGTGACATCTGGACACTTAAATTTTTATTATATGGGAATTTTCATGAAATTCAAGCAAAAACAAGATGTTCTATCTGTTTCCATATGTCCTCTTATAGTGTCTATAGATCATGATCACAAGCCAGTCTTCATTCCTGTTAACAAGTAAAATTTTTCCTTCCCACATAGAAAACTTACAAGGACTTTGGTCATTTTGAGTTTTGATTCTAACAACCAAAGATCAGCCTAATCAAGAATGGAAACAGTGTGAAAATGTTACAGATCAAGCCTCTGTTTCAAATCATTTAAAATGTTAATTCTGACAGTTGGAAAATGTTACTCAGAAAAAATCAGGTGTCAGCAGCATGTTTGATTACAAAAAGTAAGAAGCAAGAACCTCTTCAAACGTCAGAATGACACACTATCCGTTTCATACTTCAGAGAACTGCCTTCATTATAAATCACGTTATCTTCTCATCTCTGAAGCATCCCAGACACATTCTTTAACCATGAATTCATAAGCCTTTACTCTGAGTGAGACCTCGGGATCAGTAACCTTTTGAGTGAGTGTGGGAAGTGGGAAAGGGATAGCGGCCACCTGGGAATTGCTGAAGGCAACCACTGAGCAGAACAAGCATGCTTTGGTTCTCTTGGTCTCTGTGTCCCCTGTTATTGTGTAGCGGGTTATTGTTGGGAAATATTTACTCACCTGGCATTCCAAGAAATGGACCCCCTCCCCCCGCCCCCCAGCTGTCTTAGAGTTCTGTCATTAAATAAATGAATGTTCTAGCCAGCCGAGTAAAAAAAAAAAAAAATGACAGACCAGATTGTGGTCTGAAATCCTATTCAGAAATGCTGCCATCGTGTGGCACTTTGTAGTCATGACCGGAAGAGTTCTGGGGTGGGTCATATAGTTCATCGCAAGATGGCTGGGCTCCAGCAAGATCTATTCCTATAATTCTCTAAGTTCATATTAAATCATTTCCGTGGGCACAGAGTAAACCATAGTGAATACTGTGGAAATCTTGTTGTTTTTAGAATTTGTGAACATCCCACCCACTAAATTGACAACATGACCAGCTTATGTGGGTGATGTGTTTAAAGAGAAAAAAAAAACAGTTTTTAAAAGCGGAAATAAGAAGTCTGTTTTGCAACTTTATAAGCTGTGTGTCTTATATTTTATAGAGATAGCTGCCATCTGAATTACTAAAATGTGTGCTTGGAATCCACAAATCAATATCAATTCATTTGGAATACATACAATTTAAGAGACATATTTTCCCCTGAAATCTATGGGTTAGTTATACTACTAACACTGCAAGAAATCATTTAATCCATATTTACATTAAAAGCAATATTTGATAAGTAGAAACTGACACCTTAGATAGAACTAATAATAAACGGGGCCATTTATCTTTAATCTTACTTCACACACAGATTTTACAATGGCGATATGAGGTAAATGAATAGTGGAATCTCCATTTCACAACTGAGAAAGGTAGATGAAGAAGTTAACTACAAAATCTCAAGACAACACTAAACATTTAAATGAACTCAGAGCTCTGCTACCTCTAATTTCTATTTCAGTATTCAAACTTCACGTGCAATTTTCTTTCATTCAAACACCTTTTAAATACCCAGTAAAGTTTTTTGTAAATATAGACTTTTTTTTTTTTTTTTTACAATTTCATATTAAGTAATCAACTTTATATATTCTGGGAGAAAAACTAGAAAAAGATGATTCAGAAATCTAATCCATTCCTTTAGAAGTGTGTAAATTACACGATTGATGTACACAGTTTAAAATCTTAACATCTAGTCTTATTCCAAATAACTCGTTCCACTTAAAGACATTGCAAATGATGAGGACCTGCTCCTCCTAAATTTCAGTAACAGTTAACACATACGCAATCCTTAAAATAAGCATATAATATGTGCCAAGCACTTTCGTTTTCCACATACTAATTCATTTAACCTCTCAAAAACCCCATGAGCTGGGTAACTGTGTGCATATGACAGACGAGAAAACAGGTGTAGGTCTGCTAAGTGATTTGCCCAAGGTCACATAGCTATTTAGGTGGCAGAGTGAAATTCAAAACCACTCACTCTCTGGCTCCCAAAGCAGCATTCTCAAAAAGTCACCCTGTGCTGTTAGACACCACTTTCCTTCCGCAGCATCTAAAGTAAATTACCATTCTTTTATTTTGCATAGCAAGTTATCAAATTAATCACCTCCATACTATTCAAACAGTGTGACAAAAATCCGTGTCCTTGAAAGGTAATTGTTAAGTCCAACTTAATGGGCAAGAACATAGATCTTAATGTTACTAATACCATTTGTCTAACTGACAAACTGCTGCATACTTGAAATGACAAAACCAGGCTTGAGGAGTAAAGGATGGAGGGAGGATCTCTGAGCTCTTTGTACACCTGAACAATAGCCGTGTAGTTCTTAAATAAGTATAACTGTAAGGCAAATGTAGTTGTATATATTACCTGATCTGTTATTTAAACTGAAAGAAGCAAAACACATTCTATTTAATTTTATTTAAGATTTATTTGTGTTAATATTTTTTCTTCCAATTCAGAAATTATAAAGTCTTTGTAAGAACTAGTCATTTCCCCCCTTTTTTGATGGGACCCTTAGGTACCCTTTCATGATGCTAAATGCCATTCCCATAAAAAAAAATATCTAGTTAATGATATTGTAAATAAGTAATGTTTTAACTTGTGGGTGTGTGTGGGTGTGGGGGGGTGTGTTAACCACAAAACCAGAGGGGGAAGTGTGGGAGCAAGTGGGTTGGGCAGTGGCAAAAAAACCTCATGACACATCTCTCCGCCTCCCTGTGTCGGTGGGGAAAGTCTGGAGCAGCATTTAAATTCTGGCAGGTCCTGGTTGTCAGCAGCAAGAGAGGAAGCAAGGAGTGCAGCTCCATCTGGGACTAGACTCTCTTCTCAGGTCAGTGGCAGTCTTCTGAGCCCCCCTCAGACCAAGGTAAGCCTGCAGTTTATTATTTTGCTGTTGTCCTATTCAGTTTCAATTCATGGAGAAGGTCAAGTTCTAAGGGAAATAGTTTAACTGTACTGCTGCTAATCAGATTTAAATTGTTCTAGTCTTGAGTAAGCATGCCGGAATACAGAGGATAGGTGACCAGCTAGTTTGAAAGCCAGTCAAATATAAAACTTAAAATTCCTTCCACTGAGTCCTTAAAAGAACTGAAACTACTTCTTTCAATCCAAAAAAAAAAAAAGTAAAATTCTGTGCTCCTGTGCAATGATTTATACCTATTTCATTTTAAATGGATAGATGATTGTGAAGGCATTTAAAAGGAAAATGATCTTTAGTGTTAATGTAAGGCAATGATAGCACACTTTTTAAAATTATTTGATTAATCCTATTTTCAAGGAAAAAAAAACCCTTTCTAAATATTTCACTTCTGTATTTAGCTGTTAAAATTTTCACCAAAATACCTGTTTGACACTATGTAGACTTATTATCACAAATAGAAAAGCTGTTGACTGTTTTCAATGTTTCCTTTTTTGTTTCAAATTGGAGAATAACTTATTTAAATAACTCATTTTAGAGATAGCTTCATCTCACCTAAAGTAGTACCTTTTTAATAATTTAAGTTAAAAATCATATTTGAAATGCATGCTGAAAAAATGGAGAAAACAAATTTCTTTCATGGTTTTATTTTCTCTTTCTCTTTGTTTTTCTTCTCTGAAAAGTAAAGATTCCCATACTAGCTTATTATTTTAATTAAATTACTGTTGAGCTGTGTTTAGATTTAGATAGCTGGCCATATCAGCTAATAATGGTGTAATCTCTGAAACTCTAAATTTAAAAGTTGAATATACAGACTTGCAAAATTCCCCCTCCCTGGCCTAATGGTGAAAGATGGAGAATAAGGGCGGCATTACAAATAGTAACTCAAAAGACCATAATGTTAAAAAGAAAAGTGTTCTCTATAGTAGAAAATACTTTATAAAAATATATTTTTTTGTGGTTATTTTGTAATGTGGTAGCATAAAAAGGTATCACCGTTTTAACCTGTGATCAAATATTCATTACAAATTTTTTGCAGGAAAAATCACTACCATGAGAATTGCAGTGATTTGCTTCTGCCTCTTAGGCATCGCCTACACCCTTCCAGTGAGTACTATAGAATCGTAAAGAAAATTCCTCAAAATAAATAAGTTGTACACTCTCAACTACTGGGAACACATTCACATTGTAATCTTTCTTCATCTTTTCTGTTTCAAAGGTTAAACACGCCGATTCTGGCAGCTCTGAGGAAAGGCAGGTAAGCATCTTATAGGTTTATCATACAGTTAAATGATTTATCCAACTGCTTCAAGAAGCACCACAAACATATTTGTTGCAATTTTACTTGTTTTCATAGTCAAGCCTGTTAATTTATAAGTATTTATTGACTGCCTGCTTTCGTTCTAGGCCAATACCAAGCACAGTATAATTTTTAATTAAATATAAGCTCCAAACATCAAACTAGATTTTTTAATTTAATAAAATAATGCTGTAGGCCATTATTATCACTCATGTAAACTGAGTTCTGTGAAGTTGTGAGATTTCCTTTCCAAGAGTCAACATATTGTTCTATAAGTAGAAAATTCTGTCTTTTGTTTTACTTAGTGGAAGTTTCTTTACAATTCATCTCACATATTGGACAACTTATATGACTATAATATTTACAATATCTCCTAAGATTTTTGCTAAGAAGCCCATTATAAAAAGAAAGCCTATTTATGCTGTTTGCATCTATTGTGCTTGTCAGCTGACTTTAGATCACATTTTTCTAACCAAACATCAGCCCAAATCAAACTCTTTATTATAAGTTCTTGACCAGCACCATAGATGTACCTGCCCCTCCACAATAGATGAAACTGTGCCAGCTGAACAACAAATGGTCATTGTCCCAAGGAGCTTGGACAAAAAGACACAGAGTCCAATTCACATGAACGGAATAAAGGCCAATGTAGAGTTGCCCAGAGTCACTGTAATTAGATTGCTTAATAAAGACACTAGGAGAGGTATTGTGTGTGGTTGGGTGTGCAAGTGAGTGTGTGGGGGTGGGTCTGTTTTCCAATTGATTTAAGAACACAGGTATTGCATCAAAACAATAAGCCAGAAAAATGAACATTTTCAGAGAAGATAGAGGTCATGCAAGAATTAGTGTCTTTTTAATAGAAAAAAAATATGGCACATGAAGCCATGGCAGTATAAGTTATGAAATAATTATTAAGAGTTAAGTGAAGAGCTCAATCTTTTAAAATCCTAGAAATTTAGTAGAAAATATGGGAAGTCTATAAGGAGACACCTCTGAAGATGAACACTGATTATTTGTGAGTGTTATAATTATTGGGTGGATTTTAGCCTGTTTATTTTGCTTAGCTTTATTTTTTTCATTTTACATTTTCAATTATAAATCTAACCTATAAACACATTCTCCCTGAGCCTGTATTGCATGTATCATCAGGATGTATATAACAAATATAAATTATATTTCTATGTAATACTTATATAAATGTATTTTTAAAGAAAAAAAAGGAGACAAACTTTGAACCCATCTAGACCAGTAGCTTTTTGTACCTTTTGTCAGCAAGGAATCCTTTATTTCAGCAAAAACTTTCAGAGAAGCCCAATCCAAAGCTGCTCAGGTCATAGTCAGCCATAGGGAAACACAAAGTGATGGCTGGTTTCCTCCCTCCTCTTCTCCGCCCAACCCCCAAACACCTTGATGGCCGTGAAGGAACTCTATGGAACTTTAGGGTTCTCATTCTCAATGACAGGGATTTGAGGTGCTTGGCCACGGGTGATACAGCCCATAAGATGACACACATTCAGAGCAATTTCCATTCCTCTGTAGTAGCATATTATAATCATTTTCCAAATAAATAACTTGGCTAAAAGAAAGACCATTCCATTCATGTCTTTGGCACCTTAGAGAGGTGAAACTTTTGTGCAGTGATGTTAATATTATATTTCTGCACCATCCACTAAGATAGCCACTAGCTATATGTGGCTATTAAACATTCAAAAGTAGCTAGTGCAACTGAGGAACTGAGTGTTTTATTGTAGATAATTTTACTTAACTTAAATTTAAATAGTCACATGTTATGTGACTAGAAGATACCACACTGGACATCACAGACTTAGAAAGTTTCTCTTTGTTCCATAGGGAAGGAAACAATGAAGATCAACACTAATTAAGAGTATCTCTGCTTTAGATGTGTTTTATGTGAGAGGAAATTTCAGTTAGTAAACACAGAGTAGGAAGGCACAGTGTTAAGATGAGTATAAAGCGCCAGTTTATCTGGATTTGAACCCTGGCTCTTAACTACACTGTGGCTGAGTTTCTCCTGATCTGCGAAATGGAAACAATAATGATACCTGTCTCATAGGGGATTGAGAAGATTAAATGAATGAATATATGTAATTCACTTCAAAAGAGTGCCTGGCCCACAATAAGTGCTCTGTAAGAGTTTATTAAATAAATGCCAGAAAAAAATAACTTAGAAAAGGAGTATCTAAGGCTCTGGTTAACTATCTACATGCATATTATGCTTATCCACCACTATTGGTGAAGTATAGTTGTTTTTTCAGCTTATCACTTAGATATCCCTATGTTACTTTTCTTTTAAATAATGACAAATATGCAACTTTTTTGTAGCTTTACAACAAATACCCAGATGCTGTAGCCACATGGCTAAAGCCTGACCCATCTCAGAAGCAGAATCTCCTAGCACCACAGGTATTTTTAATTAATTTTAAAAATTAAATGTCTTGCAATTAAAGAGCAACAACATTAAAAAAAAAAAAAAAAGCCATCAATCAGGCCATTTGGGCTGGGTAAGTAGATCCTTCCTGCCTGTTGGTAAATATGTGAGCTTAGGACACCAATTGATCTGTCATGTTGACTTCTTCCCCTTTAAGTCATTCACCAATGAGGCTAAAAACATAAGACATGCTTTGGGTGGAAAAGGCTAACTTTTGGGGAAAAAAAGTTAAACATGCATGATATACACTGATATGGCCTTTCCTTCTTCAGAATGCTGTGTCCTCTGAAGAAACTGCTGACTTCAAACAAGAGGTGAGTTCTCACTTTGAATCAGAGGCCCACCATGCCTACCATGCCTTGGAGAGACAAAAGAAGCCACTCTTTTTTCTAATGACGTTGCCTGGGTTCAATTTTGACAAAATTCCATTAGCAAATTTTCCAGGAAATTGCCAGTCTAAAACTTGCTCAGCAAGAAAACATGTATTTACTACATGTCAGAAATACCAGTTTTGTTCAGATAAATTTAGTGTGACCTGAAATGTTTACTAATGACTATTATTTGAAATACTAAGCTTCTTGCAGTTGATGTAAGGTATTTTATAGATGTTTCATCTAATATCTGATACGCATCTAATTAATACCTATCAAACCCAAGATTTTACATCTAGGTACATTTCTGTTTGTAACATAATGGTTTACTTGAAAACTATTATTAGGACTGGTAATTAGGACTTCTTATTAGGACTATTAATATATTTGTTAAGCAAAGAGATAAGTTAAATTTGTTTTCCTTAGGATTCTCTTTTAATATACTTAAAATCACTAATAAGGAAAGTTAGATAAGTAGCCAGTATATTTGCTAATCGGAAGTTTAATAGACATTTACTGATTAATTCAATTGACAAATCTGCTGTACTTTATACATATGCATAACAAAGTCACCTTTCGATTATCTATGCTAATAAGGAAGTGGTTTCAGGTTTTGGTGCATGCATTAACATATGGATGCTCAGATCTCCTGAGAATTCTCATTTCACATAGAGAAAGTCATCTCACAATTATGTGTCTGTATTTATTGCATCATTGAATTTGGCATATTAAATAATGTCTAATGTGAAAAGAAAAAACAATGTTACCAATACAAATATTATACTCATATATTTGACTTGAAAATATCCAGGAAAATAATTTTTTATGGGGAAGCAAGAAAAATACCTCAGATTATGATTCCGTTTTTCTTTGTGTTAAAAGAGAAGTTGGAAGATGCTCAGTTGAGCTCCTAAAAGCCACTGAGTACATTGTTGTGGATGCGAAGATCCTGAAACTGAAAAAAAGATAGTTAAAAAAAAAAAAAAATGCACTGGAAAGGCTAAGGGAAAATAAATGCCCTTACATTAATTTTTCTTGCCATCTTGATTTTAGACCCTCCCAAGCACGTCCAATGAAAGCCATGACCTCACAGATGACGTGGATGATGACGATGATGAACACGTGGACAGCCAGGACTCCATTGACTCAAATGAGTCAGATGACGCTGATGATCGTCCCGACGACTCGGACACTTCTGATGAGTCTAACCAGTCTGATGAATCTGATGAAGTGGTTACTGATTTTCCCACCGACCTTCCAGGGACCCCTGGAGTTGTCACTCCACCTGTCCCCACAAGAGACACGTATAATGGCCGAGGTGATAGTGTGGCTTATGGACTGAGGTCAAAATCTAAGAAGTTCCACAGATCTGCAGTCCAGGTAAATACTTTAACATGCTCATCAAGATGATTATGATTAGAGCCCAATTCTAGGAACCAGAGTCTGAATATTCATTCATTCAGCAAGCAAGCATTATTATTACTTTGAATATACCATTGAATATAAAACCTTTTTCCACTTAGGTGGGTATTTTTTTATGTTTAAGTCCATATAATTTCTCTCTAATTTCATCTCTCAATCACAATGCTATTTTTCCAAATCCCGGCTATAAAACATTTATTCTATTCACTTGTTTTTTAGATTAAAATAGACTTTAGAAAACAGCAATTATGTTCACAATACAGTAGTCACATTTCGAAGTTAAATACCTAAGAGGAATGGTGGAGTTGCAAATTACACTGAATCTATAGTCAAAGGATCTGGATTTGATACATAGCTTGGCCCTTTACTATTCACTTTACTTTTTAATTTCAGTTCACTTTTCCTTCATGTAAAACAGAGGTAATGAGACCTACCTCATAGGTTTCATCACATATATAATTAATGTACCTATTACACTGAAGGAGATAACATATGAAAGAGCTTGGTGAAAAACAAAGTAACATGCTAGTATTATTTTTTATTTCAGCCAAATTTAGATTGTTTTCAGTATAAACTGGCCTAAAAGCTCAAGAGCAGAAAAGAATGACAATGTTCCCATCCATGGCTGTCATTTAATTCTTCTTCCTTTTGTGCTATGATTCAGTATCCTGATGCTACAGAGGAGGACCTCACGTCACATGTGGAAAGCGAGGACGTGGACGATGCACACAAGGCCATCCTTGTTGCCCAGGGACTGCAAGTGGCTTCTGACTGGGACAGCCATGGGAAGGACAGTCAGGAAACAAGTCAGCTGGATGACCACAGTGTGGAAACCTACAGCCACAAGCATCCCAAAGAATATAAGCTGAAGGCAAAGGATGAGAGCCATGAGCATTCTGATGTAATTGATAGTCAGGAAAATTCCAAAGTTAGCCATGAATTCCATAGCCAAGAATTTCATAGCCTTGAAGACAAGCTAGTCCTAGACCCTAAGAGTGAGGAACAAGATAAACACCTGAAATTTCGCGTTTCTCATGAATTAGAAAGTGCATCATCTGAAGTCAATTAAAAAAAAGAAAAATACAATTTCTTGCTTTTAGTTAAAAGGAAAAAATATATAGTGGAGTGGAAGAGGATATAAAATGCTTATTTCTCAGCTTAGTTGGTGAATGTATATGTACATGGATCTAGAAATAGATGATGTTTTTGATCAGTAGTTTAGTGTGTGGCTTCGTGATAACGCCCTTTTAAACAAAAAGCTTCAGGGCTTAGTCTATGTTCTTTCCATAGAAGAAATGCAAGCTATCACTGCATTTTATTGTTTGCTATTCCTTCGTGAATAAAAATTTATGTAGAAGCAAACAAAATACTTTTACATACTTGTAAGAGAGAATATAAAATTTTATGTCACTATCTTTTGTTTTTCAAATTATTGTACATTTTGTTGTGATTATTTTTGTGTGAATAAATCTTATATCTGGAATGTAATGAGAGTCTGGTTGTGCCAATTGCTTTTCTTATTTTGTTTCCCACAGTTGCCCAATAATTAACAGATATAACCATTTTAATGAATGTGCTGGACTTAGTAGAGAGCAATCCAGGAACTGCTGTATCAACTGTACTGTTTCTGGCTGAGCCAAAGGTCCCAGTCAAGGAAACAGGAGTCCAATAGGGGTTGATATTCAGCCAGAAATCCTCCCACCATGCAGGTCTCTGTAGGTTGCTTTCACCCAGTGGGAGCACATTTTTCTAATTTTCACAAAGCTTATATAAAAGCTAACAAAAGCCTAAATGCAATCACAAACAATTTTATTTTTTTCTTATTAATTTGTTCAGTAAATTTATTGCTTTCTTATCCTTGGATGAAAACTTGGGTAGGTCCCATAGCTATTCTGATTACTCATAGAAAATAAACAAATAGTCCCTTTATATTGGGAAAAATTTTTATGAAATTTTAGGTAATAATCAAAATTTTTTTATTTCATTCAAAACTAAAAGTTCTGGAAATCTAAAGTGGAGCAAATGTCTTTATTTCCTTGTCTTGCTTCTCTGGTATTTCTAAAACTAGAAATTCCATGTAGAACTTAAAGAAATTTTCTATTAAACAATTCTTGGGACAAAAGAGGAAAAATTTAAATTGCTGAATTTCTAAAAAAAAAAGAAAGAATCATTATGAAAACACAAAATCAATAGAGTATAGTTAAACCAGTGATCATAGAAAATTCATAGCTTTAATTTTTGCAGCAACAAAAAAATAAATAAAAGAATGAAAATAAATAAATTAAGCTCCCATCTTAAGAATTAGGAGAGCAGCAAAGTAAAGCAAAAGAAGGTATAAGGAAGGAAATAATAAAGTTAAAAGCAAAAAGAATGAGGTAGAGAACAGAAGAATAGTAGAAATTAATAAATCAAAATGACGGTTCTCCATTAAAAAAAAAAGTCAACAAAATAGATAAGCCACTAGCTAACACAATAAAGGAAGAAAGGTAGTAAACAAAAATAAGAAATTAAAAGAAAGAGATCACCAATGAAACTGAGGACATTTTAAAATTTACAAGAGACTACTTTGCACAACTCAATATAAAACTAATGGAAAACCTAGATGAATTGGACTTTTTTCTAGGAAAATACAATTTACCAAAATTGACCTTGCTATACATGGAAAACATAAATAAATTTATATAGAGGCAAGAGAAAATGTTATCAAAGAACTAACTATAGAAACTAGACCCAAATGATTTTACAGGGGAATTCTATCTAACCTACAAAAACCAGATAATCCCAATACCATATAAATTGTAGCAGAGATGGAAAACTCTCAAGTGATCTTTATGAAATGAGTGTAACTTTGACACTCAAACCTGGTAAAGATTGCAAACACATACAAAACAAAACAAAGCAAAACAAAACAAAACAAAAACTATAAACCATTCTCACTCATGACTAGCAATGGAAAAATCCTAAATAAAATGCCAGCAAACAAAATCTAAAATCAAGTTTAAAGAATGTAACATAATCAAAGGGGGTTTATTCTTGGACAATTAAGTTTTAATATTAGTAAATTCATTTCTCGTAATTCACCATATAGTTAGATCTATGGAGAAAGATGTCCTGTGATTAGATGTAGAGATTTTGTTTTAGTCAGCTATTTCTGTGAAAATAATGAGTAACAAACACACCCAATATCTCAGTGGCTGACAACCTCAAATATTTTTCTTCTTCTCACTCAACAGTCTGTGGGTTGGCAGGGGTGGTTGTGCTTCAGGCTATAGGATGGATTCAGGGCTGCTCCGTTTGTCTCTCTATCTGAGATCAGCAACAACCTGGGTCCATCTTTCTGATAGCAGAGGCAGAAACACAAGAGGGATGAGCAGAAATGTGATACTTTGGGCTCAGAACTGATACACTGCCACTTTTGATCAAATTCCATTGTTAAAAGCAAGCTACATGGTCAAATCCAATATTAATGTTCAGGTAAAGTGTACCCCTCTCCCCACAGTGAATCAACTGTACTGTTTCTGGCTGAGCCAAAGGTCCCAGTCAAGGAAACAGGAGTCCAGTAGGGGTTGATATTCAGCCAGAAATCAAATTCCACTTTTGATCAAATTCCATTGTTAAAAGCAAGCCACATGGTCAAACCCAATATTAATGTTCAGGTAAAGTGTACCCCTCTCCCCACAGTGAATCACGATAGACAAAGGGAAAAAGGAAAGAGTTGTGAGCAAATAATAAAATGTAACACAGACTTTGATAAATTTCAACAGTCATTCTTAAAGTTCATAGAAATAATATAAAAATTAAGGGATACTTCCTTAACATGATGAAATATTTTATACCTCAGCTTGAAAGCCAGTATCATACTTAATGGAGAAGCATTAAAGTCATTCTCATTAAGATCAAGGACAAAAGAAGTATGTCCTCTGTCTCCACTAATATATAGCATAGTATTGGAGCTATAAGCTAATAATCATAACCATTTATAGGCATAAGAATTGACAAAGAATAAAATTATATCTTTATGTACATTATGTAATACTACACCTATAAAACAGAAAATCAGTACTATAAATAACTACCAAGTTCTGTAAGGTAGCATGATATAAAAGTTACCTAAAAACATATATACAAACAGCAACTCTTTAAAAGATATAATTTCATTTAATATAGAAACGAAAAAAGATAAAAATCAGAAAATGTGCCAAAAGTATATTAGAAAATCTGTGAAACATTCCTGTGGTTTTTTTTTCACATGGGACAATTTAACACCATAAAGATTTCAGTTCTCCCCCAAGTAATATATAAATGTAATGTGATTTAAAATCGAAGCAAAATTTTTTTCCTAGAGCTATGCAAGCTAATTCTAAAGTCCATATGAAAAAATAAACATACAATAACATGAAGGAAAATCCTGAGAAACATAAGCAACAAAGGAGAACTAGCCCTAACAAATATTACATCAGACTATAAAGTTCTCTAGTAAAAATACTGTGAAACTGGCAAATGAATAGAGAAAATGGAAAAGAATATTAAGTCCAGGAATAGACCCAAGTACATATGGGAATCGCTACGTGACATGTGAGATCACTTGGAAAAAGATGGACTTTTAAATAAATGATGCTGAGTGACTGGATACCCACTTGCAAAAAGATAATATTGGATCCATACCTCACACCATACACCAAAATAATCTCCAAATAAACTAGAGGTATAAATTTAAAAGAAAACTATAAAAATATTAGACAAATACATGAGGTAGTTAATCTGGATGTGGGAAATACGTTTTTATGAGGAGAGTCAACCCATATCACCTACTTTAGACTAAATGTTTGTGTCCCCTCCGAAATTCATATGTTGAAACCTAGTGTCCAATGTGAGGGTATTTGCAGTTGGGAGCCTTTGGGAAGTGATTGGGTCATGAGGGTGGAGTCCTTATGAATAGAATTAGTGTCCTTAAAAAGAGGCCCCCAGAGCTCCCTGGATCCTTCCACCATGGGGGACACATTAAAAAGATGGCCATCTAGAAACAAAAAGCAGGCCTTTACCAGACACCGAATCTACCAATGCCTTAATCTGGGACTTCTCAGCCTCCAGAATTGTAAGAAGTAAATGTTTCTTGTTTCTAAAGCACACAGTCTTTTGGCATTTGTGTTACAGTAGCTAAAACAGGCTAAGACACCACCATCCTTGTAGTCATCATAAGTCAAGAGCAGCGGCCCCTTGGGCTCCCATGTACTTGCTTCAATTGACATTTCATCACAACCAACCACAGGTAACAGCTTTATTAACTGTGTTGTCCCTGTGTGCCAAAGAATCTGAGTATCCCATTCCCTTTGGCAAGTGGCTCAGTTCTATCCTCAAATCCAAGAACATGAGCAAGTTAATCCAGAAATTATACCATTCAAAGACCACTCCCTGTATTCTATCAGTCAGGGTTCAGTTAGAAGACAGAAAACACATGAGTAATTTGAATAGGGACAATTTAACATAAAGAATTATCAACTAGACACAGAGGGGAAACCAGAGGAGATAAAGAGAACCTTAAAAATGTCACTCGGCTGATAGTACCCAATAAGGAACAATTTGGAAAAAGGGGCCCTCTCCCTAAAGCTAAAAGTCAAACTTCATTAGAGAGGGTGTAGCTGCAGCCCAGACGATGGCAGAGATGTTTGCTGTGTTATCCTGGGCGGGAGCTGGTCCATAGCTGGTGGATTGAAGTTGGCAAACAGGTCACTTCCCACAAGAGTGCCAATAGACTGAGGCTGGCAAGTAGGAAACCGTGGGCCATGATTGCTGAACAGGAAACTGCCTGCCTGAGTGCCAGCAAAACTAGCTGGACAGTGAGCACCACTGCGAGTTCTGCATGCACGTCACCGGCAGCTGCTCCCTCCATAAGGAGAACAAGAGAGGACACACACCAGCTCCTGAAGCCTGTTTCCTGCAATGTCCCTCCAGTGCCCTCTACTGGCAAAGCTTGCTGTGTGCCAGCTGGCAAAGGAAGCATGTTTACAGGGTCCAACTCCAGTATCACAAAACAGGGCAAACACAATATATTCCAAGCAGAACAGCAGTAAACTGATAGCTGCCACAGGCTCTATAAAAAGGCTGATTCCTGTTCTTGGACAAAATGGGTAAAATACGAGCCTGGGAAATCTCTTTAATAATAGAATGCAAGGAAGCATTCAAAAACAAAATGGTGTCATATGCAAGGGATGAAAGAACAGACTTGAGGGAGACTTCCAACAGCCAAAACTGAAATAATTTAAGAATACAAAGAATAATGGCAATAATGGATTATAACAAATTGAATTTTTTTCAATTTCATTAGTACTTAGTGATATTATAAGAGAAGAAAGAGCATAAAAGCAAGATCTTCTTTACAAATGAATGCCAGTTAACAATAAATGTAGAAGGAATGAAAAAATTAGAAAATCATTTTGGAACCCACAGTGTGATATTGATTCAGGAAATGATAACAAATGAATGTTAAAATCATTGCACAAAAGGTTATTGGGAATAGGACAATCATCTGCGTTCAGAACACCCCCACACACACACACTCACACAAATTACTAATTCTGATGAAAGAAGACACCATTAACTAGGGAGGTTTGGTAGTCACCATCTTCATCCAGTAATCAAACTTAGCTTCACTAATGGGACTAGTAGATATGTTCCTCCTAATGTGATGCAATAAGAAGGATGTAACATTGCCTATGAAATGTTTTTGTAAAAAAAAAGTTAAACAGAATCAAAGAGAAAAACAAATCTAGAATTTGAGCTACTATATGAGACAACTGGCCTGAACTTCCCAAAAATTAGGGTTGCCAGATAAAATATAGGACACTCAGTTAAATTTGAATTTCAGATTAACAACAAATCTTTTAGTATAGCATGGGCATATTATACTAAAAGATGATTCATTGTTTACCTGATATTCAAATTAACTAAGCATCCTTCCCGTATTTTTATTTTCTAAATCAGTCAATCCTACAAAAGAAGTAAGTGTAATGAAGAAAATTTGTAATCTATTTTAGATTAAAAGCCTAAATACGCATAACCGAGAGCAAAACATAAACTTTGATTGGCTGGCTCCTGGTTTGAAAAACAAACAAAACTATGGAACATTTTACAGACAATTATGGTAATTTGAATATACATAGTATGTTAGATGATATGGAATTATTGTTAATTTTCTTATATTTGTATATCATACCACAATAAAGCTAGAAGAGAAAAAACCCAACTGTAAATAGATACAGTTCCTCTATTCAGATTCATATAATGGTAAAAATAATAATAATAAACTCTACATCACCTTTTGTTTCTCTCTGTTTTATGCATTTCCCCTATATACAGATTTAAAATTTTTAAAGAATTGTATTACTGTAAAAAAGTGGGATTAGAAAGCAAATAGCGGGCCAGCCTGGTGGCTCAGGTGGTCAAGTGGTTGGAGCGCCGTGCTCCTAATGCAGAGGTCACTGGTTCGATTCCCATATGGGCCAGTGAGCTGCACCCTCTGCAGCTAAGATTATGAACAACAGCTCTCCCTGGAGCTGACCTGCTGTGAGCAGCCGGAGGTTGGCGTGAGCTGCCATGGGCTGCTAAGTGCTGCTGTGGGCTACCATGTGCAGCATGAGTGGCAGGCAGCCAGCGTGAGTGGCCAGCAGCCAGCGAGAGCTGCCATGAGCTGCTGTGAGCGGCTGACCAATGATTGGTAACTGACTGTCTCAACCAGGGAAGGGGTGGGGGGCGCGCAAGGCTCATAATACCACCAGCATGGGCCAGGGAGCTGTGTCCTACACAACTAGACTGAGAAACAACGGCTTAAAAGGGAGTGGGGGGCAGAGGCAGAAGAAAGGGAGGGGCAAAAAGCAAATAGCATGCACTGAAACAAAGAGTTTATTCTATATTGTTAAAGTCCAATAGATATAACTATTATGAAACATTAAGCACCAAATAGCAGAGCAATAAAATACTACATAACAAAAACTGTTACAAACACAATAAATAATTGATGAAAAAATAATAGTAGGAAAACCTAGTTGACCTTGGCTATGCTGATGACCTTTTAGATATAACACCAAAGGTATGATCCATGAAAGAAAGAATTTATAAACTGGGCTTCATTAAAATGAAAAACTACTTTGCAAAAGACAATGTCAAGAGGATGAGAAGACAAGCTACAGACTAGGAGAAAACAATTTCAAGACACATCTGATAAAATATTGTTATACAAAATATACAAGGAACTCTTAAAATTAACCATAAGAAAATTAACAATTCAATTCAAAAGTGGGCCAAAGACTTTAACATATACCTTACCAAAGAATAGATAGAGATGGCAAATAAGCATATGAAAGATACTCCATGTCATATGTCTTCAAGGAAATACAAATTAAAACAACAATGAGACACCACTACACACTTATTAGAATGGCCAAAATCTCAAACACTGACAACATCAAATGCTGGCAAGGATGTGGAGAAACAAGACTTGTTATTTATTGCTGGTGAGAATGCAAAATGGTACAGCCAATTAAGAAGACAATTGGCTGGTTTCTTACAAAACTAAACATACTCTTACCATATGATTCAGCAATCACACTCCTTGGTTTTTACCTAAAGGAGTTGGAAACTTATGTCCACATAAAAACCTGCACATGGAAGTTTATAGCAGCTTTATTCATAATTGCCAAAACTCAGAAGTAACCAAGATGTCCTGCAGTAGGTAAATGGATAAATAAATTGTGGTATATGCAAATAATAGAATATTATTCAGCACTAAAAAGAAATGAGCTACCAAGGCATGAAAAGACATGTTTAAAACTTAAATGCATATCTCTAAATGAAAAAAGCCAATCTGAAAAGGCTGCATACTATATGATTCCAACTGTACGAAATTCTGGAAAAGGCAAAACAATAAAGATGGTAGAAAGATCAGTGATCCTCAGGGGTTAGGGTGATGGGAGGATGAATAGGCAGAACACAGAGTACTATTAGGAAAGAGAAACTATTCTGTATATACTGTAATAATGCATATATGTCATTATACGTTTGTCCAAACCCTTTGAATATACAACACCAAGAGTAAACTCTAATGTAAATGTGGAGTTTAGTGATAATGCTGTGTCAATGTAACACATGATCTGATAGGGATGTTAGTAATGGAGGAAGCTATGCATGTGTCAGGGCAGGGGTTACATGGGATCTCAGGGCAGGGTTTATACGGGAACTCTCTGTACCTTCTTCTCAATTCTTTTGTTGTGAACCTAAAACTGCTCTAAAAAATAAAGTCTTTCAATGGGGGAGCTGACATAATAGTAGTGATAATTTTTAACATATCACTTGGGTTCACTTAGGAAATAGAAGGCATACTCAACAGGCTAATTTGAGTAGCAGTTATACAGAACAGACCAGCTTTTATACTAGGCTAATTTGGCCTCGCTAATGAGGCATTGCTCTTCTGAGTATTCTACTCAATGCCCCACATATCATAAGGTTTTTAATTTGAAAGTTGAGAACTTGAAAAATTCCTGACACTGTGAGAGCATCAGGAATTTTCCCACCTGCTCTTGTCTGGTAATCCTTTCCTCTGCCTCAGGCAAGTTCCTCAAGTGTACACTCTGAAGACTTGAGGGCATCTCTCTGGAGAGCTCTTCTTCTATGCAGCTCTTTCCTCTCTGGTACTCTGTCTATGAATTCTGTCCACCTTTGCCTCCCCAAATCCTCAGCTTACTCGGTCTTCTCAGCTGAGGAGGACTGCACTGCCACAAGAAAGCCATCTCCAAACAATTCCTGGGAAAACCATAGCCCTCACCTCGTATGTTTATCTTCTTTCAATAATTACTGTTTGTCATTGCCTGCTGTCCAATGTTTAAAAGCCAGTCTTCATAAATGTTGACTGTTTTTTGTATTTGTTTAAGGTGGGTGGCTAAATCTGTCCCTGTGGTTCCATCAAGGCCAGAAACAGAAATCCTTTAAAAATAATTTTAAAATTGACACATGCAATATACAGATGATGTATTATAGAATTGCACATCTGAAACCTATATAATCTTCATCAATGTAACCCCAACAAATTTAATAAGATAAAAAAATAAAATAAAAAATATAAACCTCACTAAATTTCAATTTATTACGATTACTCACTCACGTGATAGTATCAACAGACTCAGTACTGCAGCAATTTGATAAAAATCACCATGATATCATGAGCCAACAAAAGTTTACAAGTAAAATATTATCTCGTTAATAATAAAAACATTGAAAAAGATCAAATAAGATATATGACCATGGAGAAATGAAAAGGAAGCTGGCAGAATTCACAGGAGGAATTAAGAATTTAAAATAAATAATTAGGGAAATGAAAAGCCACCTTTGAAACTACAAAAACATGAAAGATACAGTAACGTGGAGGGCAGGATTTATAAAACTCATATTAAAAACAAAATATAGAAAATGACAAAAGGAAAAATCATTAGAAAGAAGGTAATACAAAAATCAAACACAGTAGCTCCAGCATATGCATCATTGGTATTCCTGAATTAAGAGAACAAAACAAATGAAACAGACTATTTCAAAACTATATTTTAAAAAAACCTTTCCAAAAATAAATGAAAAATTGAATTTGCTGATTGAACCTGTACAATATTTTCCAGAAAATAATTATTCAGCATGAGCAACACAAAGTTGTATCTTGGAGCAGGATAGTAAAAAACTCACTAAGCAGGTAACTTTGGGGCAGAAAAATCAAGACATCTGCTAGGGCTGAGAGAAAAAGGGTGGGTTTAATCTGACTACTTCTCCATAACAACATTTAATGACAGAGGAAGGTGGAGGAATTTTTCCAGAATCCTGAAAGAAAAAAAAAAAAGATTAAGCCAAAAAAAATTAAGCCAAATGCCCAGCCCATTTGTTTTATGTTTATGGCAACAGAAAGCCCTTCTCAACTTTGTTCAGATTCTGGGAATCATGAGGCATTAATGAGTCCTTCTCTAAAATTAAATAAATAAATAAATAATACAGATTTTAATAAAAAAATCCATCCCAAAAAGATAGGATCAAAAGAAAGAACTCAGAGAAGAGGAATGCATGTTTTAAAAGTACTGGTAATGAGTATTAAATGCATTTAAATATATAAAGTGAAATATTATGTTTAATATTTTAGAAAAAATGAAAGTTTATAGTCATTGACAATGTAAAAGTTATTAATTTTAAAACATGTTTGCTGGTAGAGAGTATATATTTGCTAATATTCTCATCTTTCAGAAGAGCAGCCAAAAGCTACTGAAAAAACTGATAAATAAATAAAAATGCTGGCTTCATTTAAAAAATTGAGAGTTGATGTTAAAATTTACATTTGTAAATGATTTGAAAATATCATTCAGACAAAAACCCAACATAGCTCACTAATGCTCTCTGATAAACTGATGAGTAGCCCTTAAAGGGTCAGACCAAAGTAAGGACTGTGACTAGAAGAGTCATTAGATAAAGTTAAACCATTAAAATTTACAAATGTAAAATATCCTATGTCTCCAGAGAGCAAGAATGTGAGGGAAGCTACTATAACCAAAGCAGGATAATTTCAGTAAAATGTTAACTGCATAAGTCAAAGGAACAAAACAGAGCGTCCAGAAATAAACTCACACACATATGGTCAAATGATTTTCAACAATGGTACAAAGATGATTTAACAGAGAAAGGACAGTCTTTTCAACTAATGATGCTGGAACAATTGAATATCCATATGTAAATTTAAATTTATAAAAACCTCAATCTGTACCTCACACCATATACAAAATTATCTCAATTATATGACTAAATATAACATCTGAAATTACAAAACTCCTAGAAGAAGACATAAGAAAAAATGTTCATGGCCTTGTGTGAAGCAAAGATTTCTTAAATATGATAACAAAAGCACAATTCACAAAAGAAAAAAAATATATAAATTGGGCTGTATCAAAATTATAAACTTCTGCTATTGAAAAATACTCAAGAGAATAAAAAGATTTTTAAAAGGTCCTTTGGAACATTATTTACAGCAAAAATTTCAAAGTTATAATTTAATGATATTAAACAAGAAAAGTAGGGTTCAGCATCCCCCCAAAGTCTCTACTTTCCTAACCCTTTCAGAGTGGGAGGTCAAGCCAGCCACCCTATATACCCTATTTAGCCTACTTAGCTCAGACTGGGTGTCCCAATCATATAGCATCTTATGCATATTACTAACACAACTCTTAACAGTCTGCATGATCCACATCTACTCAAATCTATTTCAGTTGCAAGGGACAGAAAGCCTAACCTAACATAAATTAATCAAAAAGGACATGCTTTGGCTAAGGAAGTTCAGGGATACGTCTAACTTTAATTAGTGCTGGCTCAGGGGCTCAAGTGACATCATGGTCTTTCCTGTCTCCTAGGACCCACCTAAGACACAAGGAGTCGGAATCCCTAGGAGTTAGACTCCACCTCTCAACAACAACAAATCTTTCACAGATGAGTGCCATATAGCGCTTATTGGGTAATTGCTTTACCTGTGTACAGCTTGTCTTTGCAAGCTGATTACAAGCTTCTTACAGACAAGGGCAACTTCTTTTGCACACTAATCATATCTAAGATGGTGCTAGATGGATATTAAACACTATTCTGTAAAGCCTGGTAGATCTGGGGATGTCGTAAGCTTCATTCATGTTGGCATCAAAAGGTTTTTTGAAAAAAATTTTTGTATCCTTTTGGAAAATCTAGGCTAGTGAAAGTACAGTTGTACTCAAAGTTTTTGAATAACTACACCCAAATAGCATTAGTGAATAGATTTGAGTTGGTGAAGAGAAAAAGCCTCACACAGCATTCCAAAAAGTTGTGTTCTTGTCCCTACATGATTCAAAATTCTTTTGAACTTGGATAAAGATATAGATGATAAATATCATATCTACATCTGACAAAACTAAGCTATGACAAATGATAAAAATATATTTCACAATGTTCTTGAATACCTTGGCCACTGAAACATTACCACTAGTTCAATTTTAGTATTCTTCCAGTCTTCGCATTATACGTATATTTTGTATATGTATTGTTGGATCCATTTTTTTAAATTAAATTTATTGGGGTGACAATTGTTAGTAAAATTACATAGATTTCAGGTGTACAATTCTGTATTACATCATCTATAAATCCCATTGGGATCCATTTTTTCTGAGCATCAACGTTTTGGCTGCCAGCTTGTCTAGACTTATGTCCTTACAACTCCAAATCTAGTGAAAAGAAAAGCTTTCCTTTTCCAACAACTCAGGGAAAAAGTTCTGTCCTGATTTCCATTGAACAAAATTGTATTCCATGTCTGTTCTTAAATACCATTCACAGGGGGCAACTGGACATAATGCCCTGGTTTGCCAACCCTGAGTTCCACGCTCAGCCACATGAGTCACACATGGACTCAGAACGGGGGACAGTAATACCCCCAAGAACATCTGAATACTGTTCAGATTAGAAAGGGGAATGGCTATTGAGCTGCTAAACAACACACCAAATAAGCCGGGGTCTCTGCTCTCTAGGAGCTTACATTCTACTCAGGAAGACAACTATGTTAACAGACATTTTCAACATGAGATGGTAGACGTTTGTGATAAAAGTTTACAAGTTAGAGGGACAAGTAGATTTAAGCTAGGGGCCAGGATCATGACTAAGGAAGTCCCAGAAGAAGACAATGCCTCAGTCTAGAAAGATTCATAAGTCTGTATGAGATATAGAAGAGGGCTTGGGAGTGAGGTATGGATGTTTCCAAGCATCCTTGACTTATAGGACTTGATCCCCTGGAAGGTAGGAATCATGTCTTCTACTTGCCTTCCCGGAATCCATCCTAGCATCTGGCATCAAGAGGACACTCTATAAGTGTTTGATGAATTTAGTAATATTCCCTAATTATGTCTTCAACAAAAAATTCTGTGGGAATTTTTAAGATCAATATTTAACCTCATTGTTCAGAGAAGGAAACTGAGATAGAGAAGTTAGGTCATCCAAATCAGGGTGCCAGCCAACAATGGTGCCTCATAGAGGCAGGGACATATCCAAACCAACTCCAGACATGAAGAAAAATACCACAAATACTGGCCTTGCATTATTAGAGCAGTAGAGTGTGAAATAAAGTAAAAGTTTTAGTATGGTTAGCAGTTCTTATAAAGCCCCAAACACCAAATTTTCTTCTAATGATTTCAGATGTCAAGTGGTAATAATTTATTTTATAATGTCCTTGAATAAATAAGGACTGGGGGAAAAATTGAGAGGGAAATATGTTTGTTTGGGTGGGTTACTAAGCAACCCCACACATGCCAGATACTTCTTTTGAAGGTGGAATCTGCAGAACTAGCAGGTTCTTCAGTTTGTGTCTACTTCATTGGTTTACCCTGGACAATAAAAGCAAAACAGGAAACAAACAGGCAGTGCTAATAATACAGAAGAGAGATGTGTGGAGAATACTAAGTATTAAATTAGACTGGATTGTTTTTAAAGTTGCCTTTTAAAATGGATTTTCTGAGTGTCCACCATGGCACTGAAACTAAGAGTTGAGGTTTATAGGGCATGTCCCCAGAAGAACCTACCATACAGACGAAATAAAACCAAATAGCAGCCAGGCTTTGTTATCTACCTGACATGGTATTTCAAGCCCTATGGATCACTGAAATTTGAAATGTGGCAATAGGACTGCAGCAACCAATGGAAGAAAAATACGAGTGTGTACATCTCACTTATGTAATAAGGGAAATCTTCACATGAGAAAGAGGGTTTTAAGATGGTATTAAAGGCAGGAAGGGGTACAGAGAGAAATTTATGGCCTCAAGGCCTGCTTGATAAAAAGCTAGGAGCTCTGAACGGGGAAAATAGGTCAAGGTAAAAGCACGAAAGAGAACATGAGTAAGCCAGAAAGAATGAATAGGTGGAGGGTTTATAAAGACTAAGATTGAAATTAGTAGTGAAACTTGGAACATAAGGTTTAGAACAAAATAGACCAAATACTATCCAAGTCATATTACACAAATCGCTGTGGATTTTTTAAATCGCATTTCTTGCAATGGTTTGTGATTAAAATTTTGGGTCGGCACACATCTAATTCTGAATTATGTATGTGTGGACACATTTTCAATCAATCTGAGTTCTTTTCAGAATTCCTTTCACATGCCTGTGCTCCAGACCCAGCAGCCCTGCCTTTGAGAAACTCACAGTTAAATGAAAGATGGACACTTAAAATAGATAAACTTCAGGATCCGGTGATAGGTAGCCATGGTTACCTACATACAAGCTGCATGTTATGAGCACACAGGCAACCAACAAAGAATGCTGCACTCGGATGTACAGGAAGGCAAATTGTGTTAGAAAAGTAGATGGGAAGTTGTCATGGGCTAAATTGCATCTCCATCAAGAATTCATATGTTGAAGTCCTAACCCCCAGTATCTCAGAATGAGACTACATTTGGAGATAGGGTTTTTAAAAAGAAATTAAGTTAAAATGAAGTCATTAGGATAGGCCCTAAATCAATCTGACTGGTATCTTTATATGAAGAGGAGATTACAACACCGACACACAAAGGAAAGACCACGTGAAGACAATGGAGGATAATCACCACGTACAAGCCAAAGAGAGAGGCCGCAGAGGAAACCAACCCTGCCAACACCTTGCTCTCAGACTTCCAGCTTCGAGAATTGTGAGAAAATACGTTTCTGTTGTGTAAGCCACCCAGTGTGTGCTTTTGTTATGGTAACCCTAGCAAACAAATACAGGAGCCGATTATGAAAATTTACTAAGCCAAATTATGGAAATTAAATTTTATCCTTTAAGGTGTCAGAAGCCCCCAGAGGTGTCTAAGTATCAACGTGCCATGAGCAGCTTTGGTCCTGGAATATAATTTAGAAACAATGGAGCCCCTGAAGTGGTGAATGGAGGTGGATTTGACAGATGCATTGTTTCAGTGTGGAAGAAAACAAGACATAAGGTACGGGCTCTATACTAAACCGTTGACAACGAGAACGAGAAAACAAAGGTCATATCAGAGATACATTTGTAGGGCAGAAGAGGAGGATGAGAAGAGATGAGGATATCATGAAGCGTAGCTTGGGAAGTGAGGACAGCGATGCCTCAAATCTCAGCTGGGGATACAGGAGGTGAAGCAGGCTTAATAGAGGAGGGGAAAGGTAACTTTAGTTGCGGATAGGTTAAGTTTAAGACAATTGCAGAGCATGGAGCTGTATGAGCTTGGTGGGGTAAGAACAAAGTTCTGGACCTGGGGGCTGATATAAGATTCTGTTACTCAAAGGCCAGTGCTGGTCCCTGCAGAAGGGTAGTGGGTGGGGGGACTTGGGCATGAGCTCACGCTGAGAGCATCAGCGATCTGAGAGTCCCAAGGCCGAATCCTTGGGGTCTCACAGTGTGTGTGGAGTGAGGAGTCAACCAAAGATTGAAGAAACCATCCAAAACGCAGAATCAGGGAGAGGAGAGCCACCAAAAGCCAAGGAAGTCAGTATTAGTAGTTTGTCGGTAGTTTTCAAAAGAAGGGAAGATTTCTTTGCCCCTGCTGCAGACTAACTCAGGCTACATTTCGCTAGTTCACGCCATCCCACATAACGCTTTTCTCTCTCTCTTTCTCTCTCTCATTCTCTCGGCACGTCGGTACATCGAGGCAGAAGTGGCTGGCGGTTAACGGGCACCCAGCAACACCTCAGGGTCGCGCAGGCAATGACAGCTGCACTAGCCCTTTCCCGCAGGCGGGCTGGCGGGCGAGCCGGCGGGTCAGCGACTCTGTCCCCGCCCGAGCCCTTTCACCCGAATGGAATGTGGGCGCGCGCCCTGGACTCCGGCTGCACTTGGAACGCGGGCCGGGACGCCGCTCGCCCAACGCGCGGGCCGCGGGGGCGGCTTCCTCTCGCCTCCCCCAGAAGCGCGCCGCGGCCGCTGGGCGAGGCGAGGCGAGGCGAGGGGGAGGCGGGCCGAGGGGGCGGGCGAGGGACGCGGGACTGCGGGGAGATCGGGGGCGGGGAGCAGCAGGCGGCGGGCTGGGAAGAAAAGAACATGGCTCCTGCGGCAGGCAGCGCCGAGCGCGGCGCGGGGCGAAGGCACGCCGGCCGCCAGTGACCGCGATGGTCAACTCGAGCCGCGTGCAGCCGCAGCAGCCCGGGGACGCGAAGCAGCCGCCCGCGCCCCGAGCGGCGGGCCCGAGCCGGCTGATGGCGGGCGGCCTCCGCGAGCAGACGGGCCTGGAGATCGAGATGGAGCGCATCAGGCAGGCGGCCGCTCGGGACCCCCCGGCCGGAGCCTCGGCCTCCCCGTCCCCTCCGCACTCGTCGTGCTCGCGGCAGGCCTGGAGCCGCGACAACCCAGGCTTCGAGGCCGAGGAGGAAGAGGAGGACGAGGAGGTGGAAGGGGAAGAAGGGGGAATGGTAGTGGAGATGGACGTGGAGTGGCGCCCGGGCAGCCGGAGGTCGGCCGCCTCCTCAGCAGTGAGCTCCGCGGGCGCGCGGGGCCGGGGGCTGGGGGGCTACCACGGCGCCGGTCATCCAAGCGGGAGGCGGCGCCGGCGAGAGGACCAGGGCCCGCCGAGCCCCAGCCCTGCGGGCGGCGGGGACCCGCTGCATCGCCACCTCCCTCTGGACGGGCAGCCGCCGCGAGTGGCCTGGGCCGAGAGGCTGGTTCGCGGGCTGCGAGGTAAGCGCGAGACCGGCACCGGCTGATGCTCAAACCAGACCTGCGGGCATCGGCCAGAGCCATCGCTCGCTGCGGGCAGCTTTCCGGGGCTCCACCTTGCATCCCCCTTGCGTCCCCGCCTCCCTTGGAAGCGCATTCCCCACCTCTGCTAATTCTGCTCTATTTCCGGTACCCAGCGCCCAATTTCACTGCGCCCTTGTTGGTGCAAATTTATTGGAGACCTCCTTCTTCTAGAAGAAGAAAAGTCAGCATATTTTTACTTCTGGAAATAAGTGAAAGCCGTATTAAAGTGATAGGGTATATCTGGGGATTTTTTTTTTTATTGTAGGAGGGAAAAAATATTATGGTACAACTAATAGTGGTTACACTGTATATTTGCTAGTTTTACTAAACCAAAATGAAAATTCTGTATTAGTACCCATGCTCTTCCACGGGTCTCGATCCCTCATTGCCCCTCATCCCGTTCTCAAAAGGGTAACAGTACCCTTTATCCAAGTTGCCGGGTTGTGGGTTGTCATTGATGTTGTTTTGGTGATGTGTGTGGTTGTTTCTGGGAGGAGGTGTTGTTCAGAACCTCGAATAGAATAAAATCTTTGAAAACAGTTATTTGGCCATTTCTAATTCTAGGCATTTTCCTGAAACAGTTGCAAAGAAAGATTACATTGTTTTAAAAACTTGAAAGTATGTTTTTAAATAACAAAATTAATGTTCTTTGAAATTCCAACAAAACAGTGAAGTCACCAGATACCAGCTGTGTGTAAATGTGTCAGAGTTCAGTGTACCCGACTCTCCAAAGGCAGGAAAGGAATTTTCAAATTTGCCAGTGTCTATGAAAAGGACACAAATTTTCCAAGAGCAGATGGGGATCCTGTTTCTGCAAAGTTTTGTCAGAGGCATACTTAGAAAAGCGTTGCATTTGCCCTTACCATCCATATTATTTTAATCTCTACTTTTAAGTGTTTCCATTCTCAGTTCTTTTGAAAATTTCCCTTCCCTTCTCTTACTGTCGGTTTTGAAAATCTTGCACAAAAAACGACCCAGGTGTTTTTATAATAACCACGTGATTAAGATCAAGTTAAGGCCTACACCCAAATCCCAGTTCTATCACATTGTCTCTGTGACCTTGAGCAAATTGCTTAACCTCCCTGATTCCCAATTTTTACATTTATTTTTTTAAGGGTTAATCACAATACTGAGCTCTTGACTTTGGAGAATTAAATGAGATGAGATGTGTAAAATGTGTACAACAAGTCTCTCCCATGTTGTAGGTACTTCATAAATATAAATTAAATCATAAATTCTAAAAGTATACATTTTGGTACTTCTTTTACATAAGTGCTTATGCTAGTTAATTTGATTCAGAGCATGGTGGGGAAACAAAAGATCCTTTTTGAATAACCTGTGTGAGTAGATTAGATATGTACTTTTTAAGGTTCGAAACTGTATTCAACCAAATTATATACGGTTGACTCTTGAATAACCTGGAGGTTAGGGGCACTGACTTTGCCATATAATTCCAGTTGGCCGTCCACATATGCAGGTTCCCAACTGCAGAGTTGACCTTTGAACAATGGCTTTGAACTGCCACAGGTCAGTTGAAAAAAATACCCATATAAATGGACCTGTGCAGTTCAAACCCATGTTGTCCAATGGTTGACTGTATTATTTTACATTGTTTTAAATGTGCTTTATGAAATGTTCTCTAAAGTAAGAGAAGTTTCTAAATTAATAAGTCATAGTAAGTCATGCTCCTTTTAACTCAATTTAACCATTTGATAACACATTTAACCTTTGAATAAACTCAATAATGGAATATAATGAAACAAAATAACATTTTTATAAGAGTATATGTACCAGTTTATTTCTTTTAAATAAAGATTTCAGGAAATTTACAATGAATATTAAAACGTAAAGTCATACTTTATCAATGGTCTGTTTAGGAGAGCAGACTCAGGAAAATCTTAATTATAGAAAATTTTGCAATAACTTCCATTTTATTACTTTCTTTTATGAAGAAATATAATTGACATCCTTGTCACTTGTTAAATAAGTGACATTTGTTAAATACTTAGCACCTACTATGAAAATAACACTGTGCTAGGCGCTACAGAAAGAAATAAACTAAAATAGCACAACACCATTTTCCTATAGACAGAAACCCAGAAGTGTGAAATAAATAACCATAAATGAGTTGTGATTTTTTTTTCCCCCTCTTGGGATACCAATGACAGAAATCTTACATGCATTGTATACCATGTTTCCCCGAAAATAAGACCGGGTCTTACATTAATTTTTGCTCCAAAAGATGCATTAGGGCTTATGTTCAGTGGATGTCACCCTGAAAAATCATGCTAGGGCTTATTTTCCAGTGAGGTCTTATTTTCGGGGAAATACTGTAAGTAGTGCCCTAGGATCAGACCAGAAATTAGCTTGCAATTTCTAAAGTTAGGGGAGATAACTCAAATTTGGAGTGGTCAGGAGCTTCCCTGGGGGTCTCCTGCCTTTGTGACTTTACACAACTCACTCAAACTTCCTGGGCCTCAGATTCTCATTTATAAAATGGAAGAGTTGAACCACCCAGGTCCCTTCTAGTTTCAACGTACTCTTGTGTTACTGTTACGTGAACCCAAGATGAATAGCAAACGGTCATTTTTGTTCCTTGAAGAGTAGATCTATCTTCTTAGCAGAAGTAAGGTAGTAAAGGAGAAATGTTTGAGGCCTGGTTGTGGGAAGCATTGGGTCTAACCAAGGAATTAAGAATTTATTCCTCACGATTAGGAAGCGGTTGAAAGTTTTTGAGCAGGAGCAGAACATGCTGAGAGGCAATATGATGAGTCAGGCAGTGCTGTGCCGGAGAACTTGCAGAGGGAGACAGGGAGGTAGGAGGCAGCCAGGGAAGAGGTGATGAAGGCCTGGACCAAAGGAAGTGAAGAAGCGCTGAAAGGCTGCCCCAAACTTAAAGGTATCCCCAATAATCTTGTTTAATTTTTTTTCTTACCAAACTCTTTTTAGAGCAAAGAGAAAATCTGATACTCTACATGAGTTACCAAATTTTCTGAATTTCCATAATTAAATGTGTCTTATGGACCTAGCAACTTGTTAGAGTCATTTCCTGTTATTTTAGACATATATGCTTGTTTTGTTTTCGTGGGGGTTTTTTCCCTGTAGAAATCATAAAGTACTAGCTGCATTGGTCTGGGTAGGCGAAGCTGCTATAACAAATAGATACTTCATCACTGTCCATTTCCAGAACGTTTTCATCATCCCAAACAGAAACTCTACCCATTAAATGACAACTCCCAATTCCCGCTCCTACCGACCCCTGATTGCCTCTATTCTGTTTTCTGTCTCTATGAATTTCCCTATTCTAGGTACCTCAGTATTAGTAAAATCATAACAATATTTGTCCTTCTGTGTCTGGCTTATTTCACTTAGCATAATGCTTTCAAGATTTATCCATGTTATAGCATGTATCCAAACTTCATTCCTTTTGATAACTGAATAATATTCCATTATATGTATGTACCACATTTTGTTTATCCATTTATCAGTTAGTGAATACTTCAGTTGTTTTTACCTTTTGACTATTGTGACATTCCCTTTATTTTAACCCAAACCTTGCTCCATCACTTCATTCTTTTCCCTTTTTGTTTGAACTGTAATTTTGGACAAATGACATTATTCTGGGGTTTGTGATATGGTTATACAAGTAACAGAATTTGTGCAGTCAACAAACATTTATGGAGAGTCTCCTTTGTGGTAGGTAGTAGGTATACAGAGATAAATGATACAAGTTCCCAACTCTCAAGGAGCTCAGTTTAGTAGGGGAAACGGGTGTTAGTAAAAAAATTGCAAAGCCTGGTCCCAGGTATGGGAGAAACCCAAAGAGGAGAGGACCATTTCTTCCTGGGGGAGGCCAGACGTAGTGAAACTTGAGTTATGTTTTAAAAAGAAGGGTGAGGATTGGAGGAGGGAAAAGTAGCAGAAGTAAGACCAAGTCTGTAGCTCATTGATACTTTTTCCTGTAGACAGAGCCAGTGGAGGCTTCAAGCAAGGGGCTGATAGGATCACATATCAATCTGAAGATAATCCTGGCAAGAATGTAGAGAATGGGGTGAGGTGGATAGCACTGGCTGCTGAGAGATAGGTCAGGAGAGATCTGACCGAGAAAGAGGGGTGATAAAGGGTGCAACAAGGGCACATGACTTGGGATGGAGGGAAACTAGGTTAAAAATACAGAAACTATCACAATTGTGGACCAACTAATTGTGAGGGTTAAGAAAAGTGCTTATTCTAGGATGAAATCAATGTTTCTGGCCTGATATCAGTAACTCAATCAGGGCAAATAGGTTTCTAGAGAAAGAAAATGAGAAATCTATTTCAGGTATGTGAGTGTGAGCTGTCTGTGGAATATGCAGGTGGAACTGGCAGTTAGCTGTGGCATATACTGATCAGGAGGGGCTGAGAAGTTGAGATTCAAGAGTCAAATCATATAAGGTAGCAAATGTCTATTCTATAGAAAATGGACCAACAGTAGTAAAAAGTCACTTGCCTTTCTAAAGATGTCCTTGTAATTCAAATAGATGTCAGGAAGAATTGTTATCTGTCTTTGTAAACAAGCCCCACATGTGTCTGAGCACAAAAACAGGATTCTTTTATGTATGCAATGAGCATTTGGTCAGGTTATTCACAGCAAACTCAAAGTCCATATGGATTTGGGTCTCTATGCCCTTCTAACATCTAGGCTTTAGATTTGGACCCGTTTCTGAAGCTACAGACAGGCCTCTCCCAACCCCTGTATGTGCTTTATACATAATATTTCTAATTCCCAGAGCAACCCGACAAAGAGGTACTCTTCTCCCATTTTCAGATGAGGAAATGTAGGCTCATGATGGTGGGGAAGGTCTCATCCCATAAGGGGCTGAGCTCTCACTTGAACACAACTCTGACTCCAAGTCCCTGCATTGTACTTTGTCATGATCGGTAAGTCACAGGGGTTTAGTGTATTTCAGATGGGGCAGGGTTCATATGAGGCAAAAGATCCACACTGAATCTTTTTACCATGGAACTGAAATATTTACAGATGAAATGATACGATAGCTGGGATCCGTTTCAAAATAATTGGGAGGGATGGGTGAGGATTTAGATGAATCAGGGTTGGTGTTGAGTTGATAATTGTTGAAGCTGGGCGAGAGATAAATAGGAGTTCATTATATCATTCTCTTTCTGTGATTTTTAAAAATATATATATTGCACAATAAAAAGGCTTTAGAAGCATTTGGTTAAAATAGTTACAAAGATGGCATTTTTTTCAAAGTCAGCTATTTATATTTGGGACATCTTTTGTGTTTGGGATTATTCACCTCCGAGTTCCCCTATGTTCATATTAATAAGTAACACCGCATGGGGGAATAGACACTGTTTAGATAATATGCTCCAACTTCGGGTCCTGGCATTAACTAAGCTTCTCTTAAACACCGAGGAAGCTGGATATTGTCCAGTATCCCCCTCATATCATGTTCTCCCTGACAGCTGGAGACACCTTATATACTGAACATGCGTGCCTGGAATGTTGGGAAGGTACTCCCTCCACATGTGGGACAACTGTGGAAAAAAGACAACAGTTGATTTTGAAGAATGCTGCCATTTTGGACATGAACTCTATCCGTAATGATTCTTGTTCTATCAGTTCTGCTAAACATGGAAAGTAGGTAGCTACAGGACAGCTGTTTTTTCCATTTGTGGATGCAGCCATTTCTCACCCATCAGAATGTAAAGAGGTCCCTGTATCCTGAGACAGATCCAACATACAGACCCAGTTGGGAAATCGGATGAAATTTTTAAAGCACTAAATGTTTGAGGAGGTAGATAGAGTAATTTATAGCAAGTAAATGCATAAACGTGCAGTATATAGAAGTATAAATAAGGGGACTTGTTTCTTTTCATTTGAAATGTCTTATTCAAAAGCTAGAATTAAATTGCATAGACCATTGCAAGTTTAGCTTGAATAAAATTTGAAAAGAACTTGGTTTTTCTATTTATAGGTCAAGTGGTACCATTTGTAAATATTAAGAACCATGACTGTTCCTTAGTGCATAATTGTTTATAAACCACGGGAAAGAGTGAAGTCACTGACTTAGGCAAGGCAACAATCTTTCCTGATGGGAAAGAGACTAGCAATCTCTACTGATGTGTGTATTTTAGGCCTGGCCTCTGAAAGAAATATATTCAAAGAAGTGGTGTGTTTGTGTGCAGAGCTACTGAGCCTAATATTTGGCTGCCGCTGTGTTATTCTGAGTTGTAATTTTCCATGTCATCTAAATTTGTAATAATTCTTTAATATGATGGAGTTTCAGTGAACAAACATTCTGCTTGCTGCATTTCTTCGGAGTGAGTAATTCCCTGACAACTACCAGATCTTGGCAGAAGCAAACCTGGTCATAAGTTATGCTCCACTTTCAGTGTGGTGAAACCTATGATGCGTAACACAGTCTCTTTGAACTCAGATACTGATTTTCCTAAAGGAAATTTGGGAGAAAAAAGAAGAGGAAATGAAATGCCCAAACTTAGGAGTCGAACTAATGTATTATTATAAGACTTAAGAATACATAAACACTAGTGATGAAGTCACTTCTTCACCGTGAAAAGCCGTATACCATTTTTTCCCTGGTCTCTGTGTGGCTTACGTGGTTCTGTGAGTTTCAGTGATTGAAGGGGTTAAAGTCTGTGGAGTAAAAGTGAGGCAAGATGCAGGGACCAGGTTGATTGCCATTACTAGCAGACCTAATCTAACTAAAAGGGTTGAGAAGTTTGTCTTTTTTGGAACATATTAAGGCTCTTCTTCCAAGTAACCAGCAATGTAACTTGACCACACTGTTCATTAATGGGGGTTTGGACGGCCACCACGTCTGTCTACGAGTCCAAAACTGTGGTAACTCTCTCCAGCAAGCTCGTGGAGGGTTATGTCATCTTTGCTCAACTGGACCAACACTTTTTCCATCTGTGAAAATATAGAACATGATTGCTGATTTTACCCTTTCTCCAAAGAGAGCAGTCGGATGAGTTGTTGCATTTAATTTAAAGATTAGATGTTAATTGGCACTGCAAAAATCTGTGAAGCTGTGTGTGTTTAGTGTAGTCAGTCAGCACTGAGTGTCAAGCTGGGCACAGAGCAGAGCTTTTACACCACTATGTGAGAAGCTTGATAGATGTTCCCACAGGGAAATGATGTTCCCACTGGGACTTCTTTTCATCAGGGGCGCCCTAAAAGTTATTTGCAATGTATTTTCAGCATGTGCTAAGTTTAGTTAATAGGATAATTACCAGGTTGCATCCTCCCCCATATAGGAAGAGCTGTTGTGTATGCACAGTTATTTAATTTTCTCTTTTAGACTGCCCTCATTTCCTGTTCTCTTTCTAAGTGTTTACTAAGGTACTCCTTCTAAAACAATTTCCCGATGACATTCAGAGCATGCTAGAAAAAATATAGGAATCTCCCTTAAGGGCTATACTATTTATTTTATGTTTTCCCTTTGCCATTCACGAGATTTTTAACAATAAAATGACATCTTTTTTATTATTATTTTAAAGGTCTCTGGGGAACAAGACTCATGGAGGAAAGCAACACTAACCGAGAGAAATACCTTAAAAGTGTCTTACGGGAACTGGCCACATACCTCCTTTTTCTCATAGTCTTGTGCATCTGTAAGTAAAACATTTCCTTCCATTAAAGGAAAAGTTTTGAAATTATTTGACTTGTCAAAATCATAACTAAAAGGAATTGTTTATGCACCAGAAGGGTTAATTCAGAAGTTCTCTTCTCTGTTTTCAATTCCAATTTAGAATTTGGTAAAGCTTTCTTCTCTTGTACACATTAATTAAAATTCACCATTATCTGATTAGCCAGTTCATTGTCGTTTGTGATCATGTTCACTCTGAGAGGCATGTGGCAACCTGCCATTTACCAAGAAACTAAGTAAAATAATTTTTGTATTAGATTTCTTAACAATAATTACTCCTACTGTGTCACTATTGTTACATCATGTAATGCAAAGTCCATATAAGAATTATTTTCAGCGGAATGACTTTCCAAGTTTAACTTTCTGGAAATACAAATAATGTCAGCTAATATTGCATACACACACACACACACACACACACACACACACACACAAAGGGTGCTAAAAAATGTATATACATTTTAAGAAAGGAAAAAACTGTATTAAAATTACGCTGATGGTAACCACTTTGAGCACCTCTTATAATTGCAGAAGTCAAATATGACTTGTATTCATTTTTGGTTATCAGTATATATTGAGTATTACAATTTTAATACAGTTTTTTCCTTTCTTAAAATTATATATATTTGGCACCCTCTGTGTGTGTGTGTGTGTGTGAGTGTGTGTGTGTGAGTGTGTGTGTGTGTGTGTGTGTGTGTGTGTGTATATATGTATATTATATGTACTTAAAAATCTCCTTCTTTTGGATTTGGATGTGTTATGTGGATGCCTTCATTCTTCAATAATCACCAGATTTTTACTCTATAGGAAACTTATTGTAGACTCATCTCTTTTTTTTTCTTCTTTTCTTTCAATAAGGCCATGCATCCTTTGGATAGGGAAGCCTTAGCCAGAAACAAGTCTTCTAAAACAATTTCGCGATGACATTCAGAGCATGCTAGAAAAAATATAGAAGCCATTTGCCTCAAAATCCAGAAAACCCCAGGCAATGGATTTAACCTCTGAATCAAAGGGTGTTGGATGATGCCATTCTGTTGTGTCCCCTCTAAAGCCCTTTATGAGAATATACAAGGAAGCATGTTTGAGACCACCAGGACCTCTTACCACACTCCTTTGGGAAAGGAATTCATTCTTATGTTGTACACGTAGAAATGCTTAAAGATTCACACTAACCTTGGAAAGCATCCCCTTCTTTGTATATGAAGATAAACAAAATTTAACCAATACTTTAATAATGCCATTTTTATTACATTAAAATTGACCACCTTGAATTTAATTGACTAAGTGCTAAAAGCTTCCTAAAAAACAATTTTTATTTACTAGATTTATTTTTAAAAAATTAAGAGATTTGAACATAAGAGTGTAAAGAAACATTTAAGTGTCAATATTTGTAATATTAAGAAATTGGCTCTTGATTTATTTAATATCCCTGCACTGGTTTTTACTAATACTAGTAAGCTCTTAGTGAGCTTACTAAGAGCTTGACTTTTTTTAGCAGGGCATGACTTTTTTTCACATTTTCTGAGAATTTGCCTAGCCCAGTGAGAACTTAAGGAAAAAAAAGTTATTCAAGCCAAAAAGTTTATCTGTATGAATAACATCTACATTCTTGGTTTTTTTCACTAATTTTCTGAAATTTTTTCTCATTTGTATAGAAAGGAATGTCTCATTACATTTTAAAACATCCAAGACAGAAATGCTGAAAAGCTAGAAGTGATCTGTTTGTTACATTCAAAGTTATTAAGCAAGAGATATGATATTTTTAACTTTTATATTCTAAGCTGTTAGACCTTAGAATACTGAAGTTGAGTTTGCTCCCTGCATAGAAATGGTACTTAAATATTTAACTACAGTGGCCTTAAATTAACAAGTTGATTAGAAGTATTATTAAATTTTTTTCGAGCATGACACATACATACATACATGTTTCTTATGCAAATATAAATCCTCCTATAAGTTAGTCTAGAATTTTATTGGTCCCCAAAACTGCCTGAGCATGAGAATCACCAAGAGAACTTTTTTAAAAATTACAGTTTGCCCAGATGTACTAAATCAGAGCCTTCCGTATGTGACCCAGGGAAGTAGGTTTTCAGATACACTGATGAGTTTTGGAACCAGGCCAGATAAATAAACTGAAAAGCTAGAGTTTTGGGGAAACATACCTTAAGTCATATAACTAATTGGTATTTTCTTGTTTATTTTAGAATTTTTATGCTTTTTGCTCTTTTTCACACTAATCACATTGTTTTCTTATGTCAGTAGCTACATATTTTACACAGCAAAGTTTTGTTTTCAGAATATTGTAGAATCTCTGGTTAAGAAGGGATCGTAGTAGTCATGATCAAACCTCCACTGAACGCTAAAATTCCCCCTACAACATCCCTGTCAAATGGTCAGTCATCCTGCCTCCGATTGAGCAAGAGTTCCAGGGTAAGGGAATTACTTTTTTGAAATAGTTCATTACATTTTTCCAGGGCTATGTTGGATAGTTCTTCCTTATATGAAGCCAAAGTCTATTCCCATTTAACTTCCTCTCTTAGTTCCACTCTCCAAGACTACTTATACCAAGTATCTTTTTCACATCTCTTCAATTTAACCCATCAGAAGTTTGGAGACAGACATCAAATCTCCCCTAAGTCTCTTCTAGGTTAAACTTTTCCAGCTCCTTTAACTGCTGGTCATGTGATTGGAGACATGCTTTTGAGTAACTCTCCACATTATAGAAACTCCCTCCCGCACATGTTCTGTTGATCAGAGTCCCTTTGAAAGCACTACAGGAGCCTCACCATGAAAGAGTGGAAAGTGGGGCCATGAGCATCCTCACCCTGATACTCTACTGTGGTTCATGCATCCTACCATCACTTGATTCTCTGTATAATTCATATGATTCCTTAGTCTCTTCACCAAAAACAATAAAGCACTGTGTCCTGCAGCTTGTTCCAGGAGAAGGAACAAGGTGGAAGACTTCTCTGTCAGCTGTGTTAAATTTTATCACGTTAGGATCTGCTCATCACTCCAATCTGCTGAAATTGTCTTAAATCTAGATTCATTCATCTCATGTATCAGCTTCACAGTATGAGCAGTGTTGATATCTCCCTGTTCTTATCTTGGTAAATTAACAAATCAGAGGAGATTGGTCCGAGAGCACCAGTCCATTAGTCAAAGCTCTGTCGGTAGAGTTCACGAATTATTGTCATCTAGCTCAGACTGTTCATGAAGTAGTATAATAAGAAAGACTTTCAAATGCCTGTCTGAATAAATGCACCATGTCTGTCAGCTATCGACCAAGTTAAAAAGGAAGTGAGGATAAGCAGGCCTGATTTACTCCTAGCAAAGCCTTACTGGCTCCTAGTGCTTGAGTCCTTTCCCTATTGCTCAAAAGTCATCTTTTTAATTACTAGTTTTAAAATCTTGCCAGCAATATCGATATCAAATGACCAGTAATATCAAACCCATTACTCTGTGAGTAAATGAGATAATGTACCTAGCTTTATGTTTGCATATTGGAAGTTCTTGATATGGTTCTGGAAAGCAGCTTGACATAGTAGGAAAAATACAGATTTCTTTTTTTTTCATCACAGAGATCTGGGTTCAAATCCCAACTCTACTACTTACACACTAGGTGAGCTTGAACAAGTTATTTAACCTTTTTAAGCCTTTGTTTCCTGGTCTGTAGAATATTTATTTTGTGAAGATTAGGAATAATACATGAAAAGATCCTAGGGTGCTATCTGTCATACAATAGTAGTAAGAGCAAAAATCTTCCCAAGGTTGTTAATAATGGCTGAATTATCTCATCGGGGGTTCTAAGAACTATAGGTAGTAATTAGGCATTCATTTGGAGCAACTAAGTGTCCCTCAAGAGCTTATTTTCTATGTTACCAGTGTTAGTTTTAGCTCCTATGTCTTTAAAATCAGTCTACTTAAGCAAGAGGACAGAAAAACATGGGAACTAAGTAATCCCACTTTCTCTGTAATTTAGGATTTATTTTTACTTGAATTTTAAGGTGGCTGTGAATTGACCATCAAAGTACTTACTTATATTGTGGGTTACTATTGTAAATAATAATGGTATTTCTATGTGTGAGTTAGATGCTGAAGTTAAAGAAAGGAATAAATATTATAATAGATCTTTGAAAAAGGCGAAGGAAGGTCTTTGGGGAAGTAACTGTTAAAGACTGACTATGGCTGGAAAGGTCTTTGTCCTTTTCAATAAACTGAACAACAAAAAACTACAATGACAAGAATATATATTCAAGCACAAATATTACTTTTCTCCACATGCATAGCTTTTTCTCCTTTATGTAGTCTTAATAACATATATGTATATTACATATCTTCTCTTTTGTTTTAAAAGAAAAAGTGTACTAGCTCAATACAGGCATTTGCAAAAGCACTTGTGTCAACAACCTCTGTACCTTAAAGATTTCCATCACAACTTGTTACTTACAGTTTTCTTTGAATTTTAACCAAAACTGGATTAAAATACCGGGGGTGCCAAAAAAGACGTATACAAGTGGACATTTTGGTCAACATTGCTCAAGCAGTAGTTTGCTGTAATCAGAAGTGTCTGGACGCTGATGGTAGCCACTTTGAGCACCTTATAATTGCAGAAGTCAAATGTGACTTGTATTCATCTTTTGTTATTGGTATATATATAGTAATACAATTTTTATATAGTTTTCCTTACTCGAAGTGTGTATACATTTTTGGGCACCCTCTGTATTTGCGGGTTTTAATAATTTTAATTCACCTCTCTTGCTTATTCTGCAGTCTCACTTCGGCTTCCTGAAAGGCCCTCACCAAGGTCACTATGGTCTTCTTAATTGCCAAATTTCATGGTCTCTCCTCAGCCTTTTCTCTGCTATTGGGTCCCATGGCATTTAGCCTTCTAGAAACTTCCTTCTATGAGTCCTTCTCTTCCTGTGTTCCTTCTTGTTCTGTTCACTTTTTTAGTTTTCTTCTTTTCGGAATATGTTTAGACAGTGATCTTTTCCACAGCTTCCACTGGTCCTTGTATGCTGGTGACTCCCAAGTCCCTCTAGACCTCTCATGAACTACACACCTTTTGCCAACTTTTACTGGACATCTCCAGTGGTGTATCTCACAGACATTTCATCCTTAACATTCCTAAAGCTGAACGCATCCTTCTGCCCATCCAAACTTGCTTCACTCATGTTCTCTACCTGGATTAACGTTAATGTCACCTACATGAATGCTTCATCCAAAACCAGGGCATCATCCCTCACTCTTCTTAGCTGATCATTCCACCTAATTCTTCTTCTTTCATATATCTGTCTTCTTTCATATATTGCCATTGTCCCTATTTTAACCTTTATCATCCCTATCCTGCATTGTTGTTCATTTATTCATTCATTTGTCAATTCAGTAAATGAATTAAAAACAGATATAGGCCCTGTCCTTAAATGTGATAAGTGATATGAAAGAAGACAATTAGGGAAGAGGATTACCCTAAGGGAGCGCCTTTTTGAAGCCTGAAGCAAGATTGGGAGCCAGTCTGATAAAGAGAGAACTGCATGAATAAAGGTTCTGACACAGGAAAGTACTCAAAACATTCTGGAAGCTGAGTAAAGGCAGTTATTGGAGAGAGCGCCATGAGATGAGGATGGGAAGGTGGTCAGGAGCGAGACCCTGCAGATCTGGTATGCTTTTGTAAGGGGGAAGCTAGGATTTTAAGTGGAGGAGTGACGAGATTTATTTAAATTAAAAAAAAAAAACATTTAACAGTTCTCTCTTTTTTTAATCATTTAATTTTTTTTTTGTTTTTGACATACAATATTATTTTATATTAATTTTAGGTGTACAGCATAATAGTTAGACGTTTATATAATTTAAAAAGTGATCCCCCTCCTTAGTCTTGTACCCACCTGGCACTATGCAGTTATTACCATATTATTGACTATATTCCCTATGCTTTAATTTACATCCCCGTGACTATTTTGTAACTACCAAGTTGTACTTTTTTTGTGTGATGGATATATGAAAGAAAGTTTGGGGAATATAATCAATAATGTTGTAAAGATTTTCGTAGGGTGTGAGATGGGCACTTGTCTTATTAGGGAGACCACTTCATGGGCGGTGTAGATGCCTGACCACTGACTGCACTGTACACCTGAAGCTGAAGTCGAATATTGAATGTCAACTATAATTAAATACATATATAGTCACGGGATATGGAGTACAGCATGGGGAATAGAGTCAAGAGAACTGTAACAGCTGTATACGACGTCAGAGGGGTAGTAGATTGGGGAATGAGGATTATCACTCTGTGAGGGGTGTAAATGTCTAACTATTACATTGTTTTGTACACCTGAAACTAATAAAAAAAAAAGGTTTATTTAAATTTTAAGGAGATGACTCAGAATGCCATTGGACCACAGATTGGATGAGATCCACTATCTGGACTTTTAGGACTCCCAGACACTACCTCCAGACTGCTGTCTCTGAAGCCAGACTAAACTAGGTCACACTTCCATTTAATATGCTATTATGACCTCACTTCAAGATAAAGTTTTAAATCTCTACATAATAGATTAGCATGTCACTACACGGTCTCTGCTTACTTCTTCCGACCTACCATTCCCTGTGAACATCTGGTACTGCAACCATTGCAAACCTCCTATGAGTCCCAAAAAGGCTTCGGCTCTATGCTGTCCTCTTCCTGTTGGTCTGTTTAATTCTTCCTCGTCCTTCAAGATCAGCTCAAAAGCCAGATCCACGGAGAAGCCTTTATCAACTAGCCCTTCCTCCAGTCTGTGCTGCTGTTCTGGGTCCACCTCTGTCACGGCACACCTCACAGCGGATTATCAGACTAGTTCATGCATCTGTTTCCTCAGTGCGGGGAGGGAGAAAGGGACGCTGTTAGACACATCTCAGAAGTAGCACACAGATGTTCTCTCTAAAGGTTGACAGTTTGCCCATTTTCATTCTCTATTTTACACTAGCATTTCTCACTCACTATCACAGAACTTTTCCTAATACAACAACTAAAATAGTTGAAGCCTAATCATTCCTCGATTTATGTGTGGCACTTTGCATTTACATATAACACTTTTAGTTGGTAGAGTTCCTTCAAATACCTGTTCCTATTTTATCTACACCGTGTTTAACACAGAGCTAGCAAAGAAGTGGGGTTTCCTGTTGAAGATGGTGGCTTCACATTGTGGTAGATGGCCTGGAATCCTGCGACCAAGGCACCTTGGTTCTACTGGCTTTATAATTGCTACATTTATATTTGTGTGATAGTTTTGATTTCATCTTTGGCCCAAGAGTTATTAAGAGAAAAGAATCTTTAATTTCTAAATGGCTGGGTTTTATCTGGATATTTGTTTTTCCTTGTTATATTAATTTTCTGCACTTATGGTTTAAAAAATATTGCCTGGTTGGTATCTGGGGTTTTGTGAGGGGTTTTTTGTTTGTTGGGGGAATTTTTGTTTGGGTTTTTTTGCTTACAGCAGGAGATATTTATTGTCTCAAAGTTCTACAGGCGAGAAATCCAAACTCAAGGTGTCTGCAGGGCCCTGCTCTCTCTGAGACCTGTAGGCGAATCCTTCTGTGCTTCTTCGTAGCGTGTGGTAGTTTGCTGGCAATCTTTGGCATCCTTGATATATAGCTGCATCACTCTAATCCTCCGTCTTCACAGGCCATTCTCCCTGTGTCTCTTTCTTCACATGGCCATCTCCTTATAAGGATACCTACTTGTTCATTTTTAACTTTAGAGATTTACTGGTGTCCCCTTTGTGGCCTCATATATTACTAATTTTCATAAATTTTCCATGGATATTTGAGAAAGAATGTGAGTGATTTCTTTTGGTACAGTATAAAATTTGATGTATATATGAGCCATGATCAAAAAATACAGTGAATGTTTAAATTAAAAAAAAAATTATTACAATAAGAGACACATTGCCTCAAAACACTCTCCGTGACTTCGAACACTTATCCTATCATTCTTGCCACTTTCTGAAGCAGTTCTGGAAGTCTTCTTTCTTATCTTTAGCTGTGCTGTCATGGCTGCCTTGATGTCCTGAATCGATTCAAAACATTTCCCTTTCATGGTCATTTTGACTTTGGAGACGAGCCAGAAGTCAAATGGTGCCAGATCTGGTGAATAAGGTGGATGAAGACACACTGTAATGTTTTTATTTCACAGAAATTGCCATATCAGAAGTTATGTGTGACACAGTACCTTTCCGTTGTGATCACAAAATACGGTGAATGCTGCTGCCAAGTTCATCAACGGAAAGGCAGGGATCTTCAACAATACGGGAAGTACATATTGAATGAACCTTAGTAACAGTGCCTGACAAATTTCAACTTGTTCGGTGCAGTCAGTCAGCTGTGAGCTACAGTTGAGAGAAGGTGTGTTTTAAAGTGTGCTGTAAATCATCCTCCATCATGACAACGTTCCATGTCATACATCGCTTCTGGTCTGGCAATTTCTGTCAAATAAAAATACTACAGTGTGTCCTCATCTACCTTATTCACTGGATCTGGCACTGTGCGACTTCTCGCTCTTCTCCAACATCAAAATGATTCAGGTCATTGAGGCAGCCATGATAGTGCAACTGAAGACACTCACAAAAGAAGACATCCAGAACTGCTTCAGAAAGTGGCAAGAACGATGGGATAAGTGTGCTCAAAGCAAGGGAGAGTATTTTGAGGGGGGGTAACGGAATGTGTCTTTTACTGTGATATTTTTTTTTTATTGTTCGATCACACCTTGTACATAAAGTCACATATTCAATTAAAAACCATAATATCCCTAGATAATTTTTATCTACTATGTCAAAGATTAAGAGAATATAAATTTAAGTTTCCAACTACAATTGTGGTTCTGGTAATTCTCCTTATATCACTAGGATATTGCTTTATACATCTTGATGTTGTTATTCAATGCATAAGAGTTCATTATAGTTAAATCATTGTATATGGTGTTATCAGTTAAAATAACCTTTTTGTTTAACTCATACTCACTTTATAATCTCCTTTGTCAGATGATTATACTACTTAACATATTTTTCAAAATATTTTAACCCTACCATATATAGTATATATTTCTCATTCCTTTATTTTTAGTTTCATTTTGAGTGGGTCTCATAAAAATTTTAGAGTGCAGTTTTAATTTATTTATTTTTTTATTATTTTTTATATTATTCAAGCTGAAATTTATTTTAGTATACTTATCCACATTTTTAACCAATATTTAAGACTTTATCATCTAGTAAGTTTAACCTCTTCACATTTCATGCTTTTGTCAGATTTGTCACCTTTTTGTTTCCTCTCTTATGCTTTTCTGTTATTTTCCATTATTTTTATTTTGTTACATTAGAAAATTTTTCTTTGCTTTTTATTCTAATAATTTGGAGTTCATTCAGTACAATTTCCTTTATTTATTTTTAGTATTTGAACTTATATTTTTCATGATATTAAGAATAATGTAGTGTCTGTTGCCTATTTTGAAATTAAGACACAACTTTGGTTATTTTATATGTTGATTAGTTGATGATGCTGTGGTAATATTTTTATTCTGGCTTATTTTATGGAAAATGGAAATTGGGAGTTAAGACAAAGATTAAATAGCATTTAAAGAGTGAATGCTACCTTCCAAGTGGCCTGTTTCCATCAGGGACTGAAAGGAGAAATGACATCACAGTCTTATATATTTCTATTATATTTAACATTATGCAATATGTCTTCACATACTTTTCTCCAGTTGAACTACACGAAAGCCCTAGATGTTATTATTCCCATTTTCTAGATAATGAAACTGAAGCCCAGAGAAGTTAAGTAGTTGTCCGAGATCCCAAGAGGCTGAGACCCACAGCACAGAGGCACACATTCAAGATGAAGCAAAGTGGAAACTCAAACCCAGATCATTCTGAATCTAAATCCAGGGGTCTTTTAGCTACAGCTTAGATAGACTCAAGGTGCAGTTGACTTTTGAATGTGTGGAGATACCACTCAAAAATATCCCACTGACCAGCCCATGGCCTGGCACAAGGGAGGACTGAGTTAATGTTTGCTGATGGAATGAAGGTGTTAGTATAATCAATCATCCTTCAAAGCTAGATGGCTTTGTTTCTCTGGATATCCAGCAGGTGGCACTACATAATCAAGGGGATCTTTCACTTCCCTTTTAGGGAAGCCATTAAATTCCATACAGGTCCTGAGAATTTCAAAAGCAAAACCAAAATTGAAAATATAGGAAAATAAAGGAGATATATTTTTTAATCGTTGGCTAAAATTTACATACATACATAACTACCATATTTATATATCAAAAAATTTAAATAATTTGTCAAAATTCCTTCTTAGCAACACCAAGAAAACCCACAGGTGAAAATTCCAGAATGATCTATATCAATCAAGCCAACATAAATTCTAATTTCAAGTTAATGAAAAAACTAAACTTCATCATTTAGTCAACCTTGGGGAGCATCGTATGGGTTTTGTTCCCTCGACTGACTCTGATCCATAGAAGGCCTTTGTAGAGGACACTTGTCCCTGCCTCTGTGGGGCTGGGTAGGTGGTGCTCTCCCTGGGCACTCTACAAGCTCCTCTTCTTGAGGGCAGAGATTACATCCTGCTCATCTTCATGTCCAACACCTTGTTTCATAAATGTGAGTGGACTAAAAGTCTAAACCCTTAACTGCTCCAGTAGTTTTCAGAGATGGCAGGTGATGTAACACCTGAAGAAGAGTATTCTTGTCTAAATTAGCGGGTCATAGGATGACAGGTAAGGAAACCTAACTGAGGCAACTAGAAACTGTTCCTCCCCCTCGAGATACAGCATTATGCACCCTGTGTGGATTACGTGTTTTTATTGCTCCATTGACTGCTCGAGAGAGACTCTTAGACACACTTGTGTTTAGATCATTATTATCTACTCCTTTCTTTTAATAAGCTTAGTTTTCTATTATGTTCAGGTGGGGAAGGGGAACTATATGACGGAGAGACTTTACTAAGTAGCATTTAATCCCCCCAAATCATTTAATACAAGGTTTTAAAATGCATTTTATGATGCCTGAGATTACTATAGAATCAGCTACGTATTAGTCACCTGCTAGGTGTTGAGAACTGTGGTAAAAAGAAATATAAAATGTGCCTCCCCTAGAAGCTTTTTGTCAGCTAATTATAGGAACGCTAGTGCATTACACTGTAGTCAATGGAGTTCAGCATAAGATTGTACTCATTAAAGTGCACTTTTAATAGATATGTTATAGCAATCTGATTAAGGAGGAAGAACCACCATTACTGGACATTTAAGTGTCAGCCACTGTATTATTTTTGTTATTTTTATTTAAGCAGAAAAAAATATCCTATGGGATAGCTTATTATCTCCATCTTATAGATGAATAAACTAGAACTTAGAAAGTTTAAGCAACTTGCACAGGTCACATAGCAAGTAGGAGGCATGACCAAGATTCAAACCCTGATCTCCTGTGACCTACTATGCTTATAAATTATTTTCCCACTCCCTGTAGGACCATTCAGAATGGACTGGTATAATCAGCAAGTCTTCATGGCAGAGATGGAGCTTGCGTTTAGAGGGTTTCATGAAAGATTTGATAGGTGGGAGACAGATGTGTCTGCATCTGTCAGCATCCTGGAGGGAAAGAGATGGAAAACTCAAAGTGCTAATTAAAGAAAATTTAATGAAGGGATTATTTACAGAGGATGTCAGGGTTATGGACACCAACAAAGAGAAGTGAAGCCTCAGGAAAGGTGATCACCTTCAGGCTTGAGGGCCAAAGGGAGAGAATAGCATGGCATGAACCCAGTGTGGCTGTGGGAGAAGAGATTCCCCCAGCAACTGTGGTCAAGGTTAGAGATTTCCCTGCCAAACTGCATCCAGGCAATGAAGGAATGGAGAGTAGAGTGGCGGGAACAAACCCAACCTCTCTCTCCTCTCGTGCCCCCACGTCTCCTGTTCAGCTGCCTGTTGGCAAGGGACCCCATGTGATACAATCTATAGAGATCAACCTCAGGGCAAGAAGAACGGAGAATTGATCTGGGAACAAATGGAGAATGGCCTGCCCATGTCACTGTAGAGACAGTAAGCAGCATGTGCACAGTTGTAGGCTGAGGAGCTCGACATGGACTCTGTTGGCGCCTGCGCAGACCGGCCTCGCCAGTGCAGAGGGTCTGATCTGAAGGCGGTGGATGAAGTTGAAGAGGCATGCTAGAAGTCCTAATGTCAAGTAAAGGGGCCTGATTCTAATCTGACACTCAGTAGTAAGCTATTTTGTTTTAAGCCAATGTTAAATTATTTCTTTTGTAAGCCAGAGAGCTAGGGAGATACCCTAGAAGCATGAGAAGGGGACGGAAGGTGAGGGTGAGAGCAGACTGAATGTGGATATCTGCCCATCCACTGGACTGTGGGAGTGAGTGTGCAGGTTCCCTCACAGAGTTCATTTGGCTCTCTCTGTTCCAGTGACCTATGGGATGATGAGCTCCAGTGTGTACTACTACACTCGCATAATGTCACAACTCTTCCTAGACACCCCGGTGTCCAAAACGGAGAAAACTAACTTTAAAACTCTTTCTTCAATGGAAGACTTCTGGAAGGTATTTGCAAATGACTTTGAAAGTACCTCTTTATCACGGAAAATTGTTCATTTGGCTTCATATGCTCAATTTGATAGTATCTGCAGGGCCTGCTATGCGCTTAACACTGTGTAAGATGTGAAAGTTATGGTGAGTTGTTAGAAGTATGTATGTGCTTTGCACCATGCTGAGTGTTTCATACGCTACCTTATTTAATCCCCATAGTAACCATACAAGATAAGTATAATATTAATATTCCCCATGTTGTAAATGAAGAAACCGAGATTCAGAGTGCCAGGGAGTAAGAAAAAATGACTTTATTCTAGCCTGCAAATACTTCTTCACCTAGATTATAATTCATGCAGTCATTCAACTCAATAAATATCTATTGAGTATCTCCTAGGATGTAAGGCCCATAGACAAAATGTGGTTATTTTTGTTTTGCTTTGCTTTTTGCTTTTTGCATTTTGTCTTTATTGATGGTGGCAGGTATCCTAGAACAATTCTTAATACAAGACAAACACATTCTTTCAAAGATCTCTATCTAAAATTCAACCCAGCCCCTTCCCAAATTGCCACCAATTCCAACATGGTAGTGGAAAGTAAGCAGTGAATGATACAATGGGAAAAATATTAAACTGCTCTGGATGACATGGTGCTCAGAATCTATGAAAATTGGGAGGGAAATTGGAAAGGAAATGATTATTTCTTCCTTAGGAAATACTTTCTTAAATTCTTATAAAACCCTGGCAGTCAGTGCTGTTGATTTTAAAGATAGAGGAAACCAGATCACAGGAACCTGTTCATTCTAATGAGTAAAAATATTTGGCATCCAAAACCACACTTGCATAATATGAATATTTCCCTCCCTCAATGGGGCAAATCAGTCCATCGGTATTGATCATCTGATAAGACGCTGAGAATGGCTAAATCTGTCTTCCCTACAGGCAAACTAACAAGAGACTTCTCACATACACAGAATTCCATGATAATAAATGCCAAGCTCTAAAAGCAGGGCTGGGTGGGGTTGGAGAGTTCACCATATGGCAGAATAGTCCAAACAATTAAAAGATTCATCAGATAGCAGACTGATAATCAAAACTATAGTCTTTTCCTTTCCAAATAAGTTTAAAATCATGATTATTAATTATTAACTATTTTAATAAGGGAAAATGAAGTTGATCGTGGCTATGGCTTTATGCAAACCATAAAGCCATAAAACCTCCCCATCCCCTCCTTCAGTCCTAGAGCATAAATCAGAGTTTCCATTTAATAAGCATCCACTCTGTGCCTATTGTTCTGTGGAACCATACAGAGAAGATTAGCATGGCCCCTACACAAGGATGAAATGAAATTCATGAAGCATTCTACCTTTTTTAAAAGAAATATCCTGTTTATTCATTTGAAATATCATATGTAACTTTTAAAAATTAAAATTATTTAAGCATTTCAATAGCATCTTATCAATTTGGTGGCAAACGAAACATTGCCAAAGACAAATGTTTTGAGAAACATTTACAAAAATAAATTGCACAAAGTCCTATCTTGAATCTTTAAAAGTAAATTAATTTTCAAAATATTTCTATACCAACTCCCAAATTTAGTTTTACATAGGAAATTCTTATTTATATATTTATTCTGTAACACATAAGACATCTGTATATATTTTATCCAACGTAACTGCATAGTAAGAAGACTGAAAAAAATACTACTTTATGTAATTTTTGTATATTTGAGGACTGTTGTGCAGTATACATAAAACTTCAGAAAATTGGTCAACACCATTGTTTTATCTTTTTCTGAAAATACAAAATATATGGTACACAAAAAAAGTCTTAACCCAATAAAACTTAAATATTTTTTTAAGTTAAAACATTTGCAACACTTAAGTGCCTTGCAGATACCTCCTTTATAAAGTCTGTTCTGTAAAACAGTCTAAATGTTAAATATTAACTATAACCAAAATGAGTCTCACAAGAATGAAGTGAGAATGGCTAGCAGTCATAATAGAAGGCAGATCCCAACTAAAGCCAGTGGAAAGTGCTGCTGTAAGGAAAATTATAATCATAAAATGGAATGGTTTCATGAATTTGCCATCCTGGATAATCTTTCATAATCATCAGTGGAGTAAAAACAAGCTTCTGAAAGATTTAGAGCATGTTAGTGTTCGCTTTTCAGCAAAACTCAAAACAAGACCTGAGAACATCAAAAGATTGGATTTCTTGATTTCCGTTCATACTGTGAAGTGAAAACTGCAGAATGATCCCAGTGGGTTGAGCCTAGTTGAGACGTGAGAACTCTATGTGATTGTTTAGATCCACTCCATCCCTTTTCAAATCGATGTAGTAACCATGCAAAAGATGGACCTTACAGGTGCGGGAACCCAGGCTCAAAGGAGGATCCTGCTCCAGGCTTTGCAACTAGCCAATGATGGTGTACGCTCCAATTTAAATCTCTCTGACAGCAAAAGCCACCCTTGTTACTCTACTGTGTTCACAGAGTGCTACCCTGTTGGCCATGCAAACATTCCAGTCAAGAGCAAGGCAGCCACTGAGTTTGGAGCTTTTCAGAAATGTTTCCTTTGCTTTCAGTTCACAGAAGGCGCCTTATTGGATGGGCTGTACTGGAAGACACAGCCCAACAACAGAACTGAGACTGACAACCGAAGCTTCATCTACTATGAGAACCTCCTGTTAGGAGTACCACGGATTCGGCAACTCAAAGTGAGAAATGGATCGTGTTCCATCCCCCAGGACTTGCGAGATGAAATTAAAGAGTGCTATGATGTCTACTCTGTCAGTAGTGAAGACAGAGCTCCGTTTGGTCCCAGAAATGGAACCGCGTAAGTGTCTGTGGCTCATGGCCACGTGTCCTGGCCTCTCACTGACATTCATTCATTCATTCATTCTCTGGCTCCTTCACCAAGGACAAGTAGCCTTAAGTGAGTCTTCAATACTTATATTTAAGGCCATGGCCAAACTGACCTTTGGTTTCTCAAATTTTCCCTACCTTTTACCCCCTTTCAGCTTCTATTATACATACGTATTTTTCAAAAGGCTAAATCATTGACCATATGGTCCACAAGAAAGAAGCTACATGGTCCTTCAGATGTTTCTTTTAAGGTGACTGGATACTATTTTTATAGAGCTAGTGATATCATTCACTAGGTTATTACTGGAAAATTTTCTGGGAAATTATTTTATTATTAGCTCTTACAAATACATTTTTGTTCAGAGTGCAATAATTTAAAGTGTATAATAAGCTTGTGAGGCAGTTTTTCTGTCTGGTTTAAAGCCCATCCTTCTTAAATGTGTGTTTATGATTTTGAGTATGTATTTATAATGTGCACATTTATAGGTTTTTTTTGTGTGTGTGTTCTTTGGTAACCATACTTAATAACACATTTTTTGCGGGAAACGAGTAAACTCGTCATATCGCCTCTAGTTGGAACCGGCAAAAATTTTGCAAAGTAAATAAATAGAGACCTCTTTTTAAACTAAAACACTGAAAGTTTCATAGAAAATTATCAAATAGATCGAAAGATATGAATATTTTACGGAAAGTCTAATTTTGGCGAGAAAATGTCAAAAAAGCCCCGCGTTACTACGCAATTTGGCGGGAAAATGCCCGCTTACATTAAAACATCTCAAATATTAAGGGAGTACAGTCTTTTTAGAATTAGTGTAGTTATTATGAAGAAATGAGAAGAACTCTCAGGCTATCCCAAGATGGACCTTTTGGGGTCACTGCCCCAGGTGAGTCACTGTGGTGAAAATTGTCTTCTAAGCTTTACTGAGTTAATTCTGTCAGTTCATCTAGATCCTGGAGACTGAGACACCCAGCATCTAGATTTGTTCGTATAGAGTGGGATAAACACCTTTTCCTTGATCAGATTCTTTGTCTGTCATCTAGTATACACCCTATTTAGTTCCAGGGTCCATAGAAATTTAGTAAAAAACCAGAAAATTTAGAGTAAAGGGACTAAATAATCTCAAAAGACTTTTTTTTCAGGTTATCATAGTGATTTTTCTTTTTGATGATCCATTTTCTAATTCCTGCCAAGCATAAGCATGCCCTTAAACTGTGGCACCTTGCCCAATATCTTACTTTATCTCATATCATAAATGTGAGAAATTTATGCAGCCACTACTCCATGCCAGACACTACTTAAGAAGTGATTTCATGCATTATCTCATCTACTCTTCACAAAACAACTCTGAACTAGGTATCATCTCCATTTTATAGCTGAAAAACAGAGGCTCACTTGCCCAAAGCGCCAAAGAGTTCCTGACTATCCTAAATGTAACTAAGCTGGGATTTAGCCAGCCTGACTCCCAAACCGTGTTTTCTTCTTCCATATTAATTGTGTTATTAAGGTAGCTTCTTGCTATCCTGAGCCCCCCATCAGTATTCCAGCATGAGGGCACGGACTCTATTTCGTCCACTGCTGTATTCTCAAAGCCTTGAACAGTGCCTGGTCTGTAAAGATGCTCAGTAAATACCTGTTGGATGAATGGATGAATAAGTGATTTCCACTACAGGGTGGACTACTGAAGGGCATCTTTCTTGTGTGTCTCTAAGCTACCCTTGGATCCACCATATTCTCAAGTTACTCCCATTTCTCCTGCCCTTCAACTCCAGACTTCTTGAAAGAATAGTTTTCACTTGACACCTAGATCTCCTTACCATTGGTTCACCCCTTAACACTTAAGCCCTTACTTTGACATCTCTCATGGAAGCTCCCAGTGACCTCTGGTTAGCAAACCCACTGAACAATTCTCAGTCTTCATCCTATTCAATCTCTTTGAAGAATGTGGTAGTGTTGATACCTCATTCTTTTGACTTCTGCGAGTGACACTGAACTTGGGTTCTGAATTCTGTAACCTCTTTCTTTTCTCACCTCTCCTCTCTTACTCCCGTGTTCTATATTCAGATCTTTGTCTTTTCTTTCTTTATACTCTTTACCTTACAGATAAGCTTCCACTCTCATCTCTATTTAATGATTCATCATCTTTTCAACAAATATACTGAGTATGTGCATGTGCCAGGTATGTTCCAAATGAGGTCTGTCTTTTCTTGCAAATGCCCTTGGTGCTGGCTGGGGTAACAGAGCAGCAGGAAACAAAGCAGAATCACAAAGCTTACATTCTAGTGACAGACGACAAATATTCTGCCTGTATGTCCCACCAGCTCCTATAATTCAGTAGGCCACAAACTGAACTTATCACTTTCTTATTAGATTTGCTCTTCCTCCTATTGATGGCACCACCCTCTTCACATTACCCCAAAAGAGTCATTTTGGAGATGTCCCTTCCCCCTCGCCACCAACTTCCAAATCAGTTGCCAAGTTCTGTTGAAAATCACTGCAGTGGCTGCACTCTCAGTCCTGCCTTCTCCTTCCCACCGTCTCTGCTGTAGTTCAGTCCTCATCAGCTCTTGTTTATTGCAGGGATGGCTCACTGAGCTGTGTCAGGGTTCCCAAGACCATTCCCAGGTTCAAATTCACTGGAAGGATTCACAGCACTCAGCATATACTCGTATTTGTGGCTAAGGTTTATTGCAGTGAAAGGATATAAAGCAAAAGCATGAAACGTGCAGGCACATGGGTCAAAGGGCAGAAAAACACAGCGCAGGCTTCCAAAAGCTCCCAGTGACCTCACACAGGAGGTGCTTAATTCTTCCAGTGACAATTTGTAACAACATGTGTGAAATGTCTGTCAGTGAAGCTCATTAGAGACTAGTGCCCAAGGTGTTTCCTGGGTGCTGGTCACATAGGCACCCTCTACCTGGCACGTACAAAATCCCAGACTCCCAGAAGGAAAGCAAGTAGTCAGCCTAAGCCCCAGCTTAGGCACAGCGAAGCACTCTTGCCAGTTAGGAATGGTTTATATCAGTGTAGGTCGCTGATTATCCATCAAGTTCCAGATGGCAGCCAAGGTCCAACTTTGCAAGCATGCCTTCCTAAGGAAAGGTCATCTCAGACCTGTTATGTTAACTCTTTTCTGCTCATGAGCCCTCTGTTCCTCACCACTATAGTCTTTCCCATTCCCTCCAGAGTAACCCTGCTCTGTGCCTCTCAGAAACCTTCCCTTCTGAGACTCCATGCTACCCTTCATAGTCTGACCACAGTCTACCTTTCGACCTTCTGTTTTTCATCATATGGAAGCCAAACCGAACTACTAGCTGAGAGCTTTTTACTTCTCTGGCCCTGCCTGGCTCACGCTTGGCAATGCCTTTCCCACCACCCTGTGCAAGTCCGAATGCTACTTACCTTTCACAGCCCAGGTCCGCTACAGCTTCTTCCCAAAGCCTTGTCTGATCCACCTTTCCTATCTCTGGACCTCTAAGCAAGTATAGCTTTCTTCTGAGCTGCTTGAGCAATTTCTCTATACTTCTCTTTTGATTCTCATCATCTACTACCTTGTGTTTTAATTGTTTCATTACAACTTTTCTCTCACTACTTATTACAAATTTGGTTGGGAAAGGATCCTGGTTCATCTTTTTATCTCCATTAATGCCAAAGAAGCATCTGATTCTTAAGTGAGCTTATGTAAACATTTGTGGGTTAAATTCCCAAATGCTGTGTGGAACCATATTTAGTTCAGTTGCCAAAAGTGTCACTCAGTGAACTTATCCTTCATTTGGCTGCAGTTTTCTTTGAGGGCCTAGAGTCATCTAGGCCTTGAGTAGTTACCCAGGGAAGGCAGCCATATTAAACTAAGGGCTGATACAGGGCTCTGGAGACAGTTCTGATCTAGACCCCTGACTCTACCCTCAAAAGCTTTGAGACTAAGTTGACCTCAATAAGCCTCAGGCCCTCATTCCTAAAGTGGGATTAACAACTCTATGAGAATTAAATGAGGAAACACTTACGAAGCACCATGCACATGACCCAGCTTGATAAGACTTACATTTATTACCGGTTCACACCAAGAACCGTCTTTGTAATTGCCACAAGTCTTGCACTGATTTTCACCTGTTTGTTTTGTTTGCATTTTGTGTTTTAATCAGTTGGATCTATACAAGTGAGAAGGACTTGAATGGAAGTAGCCACTGGGGAATGATTGCCACTTACAGTGGAGCTGGCTATTACCTGGATTTGTCAAGAAGAAGAGAGGAAACGGCCGCTCAGATTGCTAGCCTCAAGAAGAACGTCTGGCTGGACCGAGGAACCAGGGCCATTTTTATTGACTTCTCAGTATACAACGCCAACATTAACCTTTTCTGTGTGATCAGGTGTGTACTGAGGGCACGGAGCCCTCCTATTCTGTGTATTTCTGTGTACATCCTAGTCTGTTGATAGACCAGAAAACTTGTCTGCAGTTGGCTAACGGAGAGTGCCAAGGATCAGAGCTGTTAGCAAGGAGGGGCAAAAACTGGAGGGTTATTGGCGTACGGGCATTTGGGAAAGGGAGTTAGGATCCTTGAATATTACGAGTTGGGAAGAAGAACCTAAAGCCTGATCCAGGTTCATCCCTAAAGCACTGTTTGGCTAACAACGGTCCTTACCCAGTCTAAGGCTGATCAGTGCTACATGCTCCATTGCCAAGGCCCCCACCCATCAAATTTTGACTCATTTCCCTGAGTTTCCCAGTCTCAGATGATGCCCTTGCTACTAGAACACAAGCACAGCAGTCAGGGGCTATTTCTGTGTTCAGTAGGAAACCTAGGTACCTGCTTGTGCTCGAGATTCACCAAAGGCATATTAAGTTCCTTCTATAGATCCTATCACATTGCACTCATGACCATTCGGGTGACAGTGAGGAAACTGACAAAGATCCGACTAGCTTGTCTGGCACCTCTTGTTCACTCATTCATTCACTCATCAAACATTTATTAGATACTTAAAATATGTCAGGCACTGTTCTAGGTTCTTGACCCATTAGTGAACATGGTAAAGATCCCTACCCTTACAGAGCTTGCATTCAATCAGGACAAGATAGATAATAAAAAAATAAACAAAAGAAACAAATTAATTCAATATTATAATATGTTAGAAGGTAATACATGCTATAAAAAAAGAAAAAGTAAAACAAAGCAAGGAGGGTCTGAATTTCACCCACTTTAATCCTCCTGGGGAACATGTCCCCGACATCCAAACATCGCCAGCGTGAATTACTTGCACGTATGTTTACCCACCAAATAAGAAGGATAAATTCTCATAATATCCTTATTTTGTGATCATTTTTGAAGCTAAACTCAACTCTGTTTTGCATGGCCAGTTTGGATTTTCCCGGTCCTTATATTTAACAACTTTTGCAGAAAGTATTAATAATATCACATTAAAACAATAGCTATTACTAGAAATAAATGGAAATCTACTGCAGTTATTATTGAACTTTTCCTGATGATTCCAGCGAGGAGAAGAAGAGGATAGAAACAGGCAGGCAAGCTTGACTGACTTAAACAAATATCTATTTATAGAAGGTCTTGAGTATGTCTCCCACTTCCTCCTACTTTAAGAGTGACTATTATCAAGGCAATTACTTCATTTCTCTGCAGTGTTGTGTAAATTTCCGCAAGGGGTTGACAGATGCAGGGTCAGAATGCACAGCAGAGAGATGACTTGGCACAGAGGCCACTTCCTGCCCTCGTGAGTTTGTAGTGAGGTTGTCTCAAGGCTTTGTTTCAATATTGTCCTCCTTAGATTTTGGTTTCTACTCATTCTCTCCAGTATATAAAAATAGGAAAGAAAAAACAGGAGACTGACAGTGAAGAGGAAGCAAAAATTTTCACATTTCTTTGACCAATTCTAATTTTCCATAGTCCATGCATGTATTTGATGATTGCTCATGCATGAGTCCTAAATACTCAAGGTCTTGTGTGGCTAGTGACCCTGTAATGGGAGAGTTGGTTATGCCTAGTAGCTGACTAACGGTCTTCAAATTAAGAAGCTAAAGGTTCTAGTTCGATAGGGAGACTGCAGCATTAAGTGAATCATTTAACTTTCTCAGTATGACACCTACAAAATGGCAATTTGGCCAAAAAATGTCCTCACTTCAATTATTGTAAAGTACTAAAGATCAGTGCCATCAGTATGAGTGCAAAAATATATGTGATTTATTTAGGGCCTATTAACTCTGAGGCTCTAGGAAGGGTAGCAAAAAGTACCAACCCCCCAGGGCAAGCTATTTGATGCTAATTTTGTGTTACCAAATGAATGAATGAGAAACTCAGCCCCTATCCTTACTACAAAATATACAATTCTCAAACAGATCGTTCATGTTTTGAATGCATGACTTATTATTTTTTATGTTCTTCATTGCCTAGTAGAATGACTGCATTTAATAGAAGTCCTAGAAAGGCTGGCTTATTGATTACCTGCTACACTACAAAACAAACAAACAAACAAAATTTAAATACCAGGGAAGTAAAGGGGAAAGTGAACAGGAATAATCTGTTTGGTCTGGGAGAACTTGGGAAGTCTTGTTCCTTTTGTGACACAAAATTCTGTAAGAATAGAGTCACCAGCTTTGATAAAAATATTTTGCCATTAGTTTGAGGTGACATGTGGTTGCAGTTTTATTACCTTGTAATGTAGAGACAGACTAGATGGATGTCCTTTCCTGGATGCATCCATGTGTTGTTGTTGTTGATGTCGTTGTTGTTACTGTTTTAATTGTTCTTATTCTAATGCAGGTTATTGGTTGAATTCCCAGCAACAGGCGGTGTGATTCCATCTTGGCAATTTCAGCCTGTAAAGCTGATCCGATATGTCACAACTTTTGATTTCTTCCTGGCTGCCTGTGAGATTATCTTTTGTTTCTTTATCCTTTACTATGTGGTGGAAGAGATACTGGAAATTCGCATTCACAAGCTACACTATTTCAGGAGTTTCTGGAATTGTCTGGATGTTGTGATCATTGTGGTAGGTTCAAGAACACCACCAAACTACCTACTTTGTTATGAAAACACGTTAGAGTCTGTCTCCTCAGCATTTTGAGCCTTGATATGCCTGAAGGAGAATCTAAAACTTCTCCTCCATTACATCAACTTCAGTTACTATGTTTTCTCATTTTGCACAAGTAACCGTTCTGAATATGGAAGTGGAGAGGCATTTAGAGTAAACTCTCAGCCAAAAATAACAGTAATTCATATTTGCCCTTGGCATGCCATATGAGATGTGGGGGAGAAAACAGTGTTGTTTTGTTTATTCTGTTTTTTGCTTATTTTATATTACGGTAGGGCTTATTTTATATTACGGTAGGGCTTATTTTATATTACGAGGATCCTGAAAAATCATGCTAGGGTTTATTTTCCAATTAGGTCGTATTTTCGGGGAAACATGATAGCAATAATAATTGCTAACACTTTAGCAGCTGTCTGTGCTAGGCACAGTTCCAAGTGCTTTTCATATACAGAAGTTTGTGTAATCCTCACAATAACCCTCTTAACCACTCTGTCACTGCCTCACGAGTCATGTACACGTGTACTTCAGAAAGAGCTTTCACTTAAAGTAAAAATTCCTACGGAACACAGTATGGAACCTATCTGACCCTGTTGCAGGTAGAAGTGCATCTCTTCTTTCACGATGGTCGTGTAACATCATGCAGTTCCTGTAGGTAAACTCTTGAACCCCAAATTCTCAATGTATTAATAACGAACAGAGTTACAGAAGAATTTTAGTAACTAAGGAGGCTGGATAGGTGAAGATACTGAAAAGTTTTCAAAATATTTGTGTGCTGTGTGATGGCAGAGTGCAGTCCATACACACTGAAAATTATTCTAGAAAACAATTATTATTTGAAACTCTAAGGATGCAAAACCTGCTGTTTTGATTTATATGGATATATTTATATTTGGGTCAATGAGGATAATGGTAAAAAGGTAAGTGCAATACGCTAATTAATAACAGTCTTCTTTTTAACTAAATTACTTCAATAGCAACAAAAAGCTAGTCAATGGTATTCAGCTTTTTAAATTAAGAACACCTGTCAGTGAAAACTTTAACAACACACCCTAATGTGTTATATTTATTTACAAAGTGAGTGTGTGTGTGTGTGTGTGTGTGTATACTGGTATAACAGGTACATTTGAAAAAATATACACAACATAGAATTTTAAAGATTGGGATAAAAATAAGTAGAAATAGAATTCCAACGCTTTCTTATCACCTGCCTAGAAGTTTTAATACTTTCTTCCCACACCCCAGTGTATTGCTTTGTACCCACTTTGGAGGCCACTGGAAAAAAATAGTTGATGATATGGAAATTAAAGATAGTTTCTTTGATTCAGGAACCACAGAATTTTGCAAGTATTTATTTGAAAACTTGCTTCACTGTGCTAGTGTTCTTATTTTTCTTAATGCTTAGTACTGCCAAGACAACAATTCAAACAGTGTGCTTTTAAAAAGAACAAGGAAGAGCTACTGAAATCTCACTTCTCCTTCCAAACCTTTCCTGACCTAGCTGACATCAGAGAAAGCTTTCTGCTCATCCCCAAAAGGTGCCCTATGCTCTACTAGACATTAAAACCTTTGAAAAAAGCCAAAAGTTTTTTGTTTTATCTGGCCCAAATTTGCTCAAGTCCTCCTGAAACTTGAAAAGAAATGGTATCCTGACTATAAATATAACATATTGGAAACACTTTGAAATTATTTCCTCTATTTTCCTTTTTTTAAAAAACACTCTGAAGTCTACAGGTTTACTTCAATCAACCATTTGTCCTAAGAATAGTCTTTTAAAACTAGAAGAATTACTGAAAGAAGCAGACTATTAAGAGTCTAAATTCAAATAATTTTGTTGAATCATAGGTTTCACAGGGTGAAAATGATTAATTCATTTATCGAACAGATGTTTTCTGAGCACTCACAATGTGTCTGGTACTGTTCTAGGCATTGTGGCTATAAGAATGAACAAAGCATCCAAACCCCTACCCTTATGAGTCTTATGTTATAGTAAGGAAAGAATGATCTTTCATAGACAGGGGTGAGAATCCCTAAGAATACCCAGGAGTGACATAACAACCTAAATGCTCTCAAAATCTCTTTATGTCTTTTCTCTCTATCCCTTTTTTAAAGGGAAAGTTTTGAGGAAATTTAGTGTTTAAAATGATATTGTGTAAAAGACCGCATATTCCATATTTTTATAAACATTGGTCCTGTGCAGAGTAAAAAAAAATGGAATGGAGAATAAATTGTACCTAGAGCGCATTGGGTAGGATTATTGTTGGATTCAGTCAGTCAGCACTTCCCTCAGCTTCTTCTCCATCCCTGTCAGCTACGTCCATAGAGAAAAGCCTTTTCAGTGTATTCCAGAGAGTTCAAAGACAATATTCCTCCAACCAGCACAGAAATACAATATTGGCTCCAGACATCTTTTATAGAGAAGAAAAAGGAAGGTGGTGAGGTTGGCTTTTTCAGCTGTGATGGGCAGCCAGGTGGGTCTTTGATTTGATAATCACCTGGGGCCATGATCTATATGGCTTCTCAAGAAGGGCTAAGGAAGTATTCTTTTACTATCCTCCATGAGAAGAGAGAAAGAATGGGCAGCAATGGTCACAGCACTTGTCACAGCCCACCTGACATGGATTCAGATTGCATGTGAGAGCAAGGTTGTAATGGTTAACCCCTAGCACTTTCCACATATACATGTTAATCCAGTGGTGACAGATGCAAGTATATGCAAGTGTCCCATCAGATATGGTTTTATATCCCAGAACCAAAGCAGATGTGAAAAGTTGTATGGTCATAGTACAAGGAATATAGTCAATAATATTGTAATAACTACGTATGGTGTCAGATGGGTGCTAGATTTATCGGGGTGATAGATGGGAGGGGAGTTGGAGGACAGGGTGAAAAAGGGGAAGGGATTAAGAAGTACAAATTGGTTGTTACAAAGTAGTCATGGGGATGTAAAGTAAAGCATAGGGAGTATAGCCAATAATATGGTAATAACTATGTATAGTGCCAGGTGGGTATTAGACTGGTCAGGGGGATCACTTCTTAAATTATACAAATGTCTAACCATTATGCTGTACACCTGAAATGAATATAAAATAATATTTAATGTTAACTGTAATTGAAATTTTTTTAAAAGGGGGGGGGAAGGGAATAAGAGGTTCAAATCACCAGGTGTGAATCAAATAAGTCTGGGGATATGATGTACAGCATGGGGAATATAGTCACTAATATTGTGATAACATAGTACACACTGGATAACATAGATGGTTACTGGGCTTAATCATGTTGATCACTTCTTTAGGTATATAAGTGTTGAACAACTATGGTGTACCCCTGAACTCATATACAATAGTACCTCAGCTTTCAAACATCTCCGTTGACGAACATTTCGGTTTATAGATCTATGGTAAAATTCATGCTAAATTTGCAGTTTTGGGGGTTGATTTTAAAGGTCTGGAATGGATTCATCCATTTTGCATTACTTTCTATGGGGAAACCGTGCCTCGGTTTTCAAACGTTTCAGAACTCGAACGGTCTTCCGGAATGGATTACGTTTGAAAACCAAAGTACCACTGTAATGTTGTAATGTTAGCTATATTTTTAATAAAAGTCTTTAAAAAAGGGAGGGAGGGAGGGAGGGAGGGAGGGAGGGAGGGAGGAAGGAAAAGAAAGGAAGGAAGGAAGGAAGGAAGGAAGGAAGGAAGGAAGGAAGGAAGGAAGGAAGGAAAAAAAGTTATATGGTCATGAGTTAAGGGACAGAAACAAGCAAGAGGGAAACCGTTGGCCCATGTAGTTCTAATATAAGCCTTCTCAAGCCCTCTCTGCCCATCATTCCCTCCATCTTTAAGACCAAGCTCGTTCCTTCCTCTTAAGAGCACTTCTTTTAATATGTTTTGTTTCACCCTTCACCTTAAGTTACTTAGGAGCTAGTTACTTACTAGGTTTTTTGTATTATTTATCTTTATGAGTTTATCTGATCTTGAACCAGAGTATTCGTTTCCTGAGGACAGAGTTTGTGCATTTTACTTTGTTGGTTCCTCTTGGCCTCTAGCACAGTGCTATGTAGATAAACATCCACTGTGTATTTGTTGAATGATGAAAGAATGGATGGCAGGAAATTGAAAATAAATAAATAAATCAAGAGAAAGCAAGATGAGGTAGAGAAAGTAGTAGGGTGAGAAGTGATTTAAATGGTGGCAGAAAAAACAGAATGCATTCCTGTTTGAGTTTGATTTTGAAACATAGTGACATCTCTTGTGTGTGTGCATGTGTGTGTCCATGCACATATACGCATACATACACTCATTGGATTTCTCTTCCTAACTAAGGAAGTGCAAGCAATATATGTTTTACTTGTTTTCCAGCAGTGCTCAACACTTTCCATTTGTGTGAGTAACTTTTATGAATGCCATTGGGTAAATAGAAAGTTGAGTCCTAGAATTAAAACAATGGTGAAGAAAAACTAGTCATTTTAGGTTAAGTTATATATTTCTAAAACACTGTAATAATATGTGAATCTTGTTTTCCAGCTATCAGTGGTAGCTATAGGAATTAACATACACAGGACATCAAATGTGGATGTGCTACTACATTTCCTGGAAGATCAAAATACTTTCCCCAACTTCGAGCATCTGGCATATTGGCAAATACAGTTCAACAATATAGCTGCTGTCATAGTATTTTTTGTCTGGATTAAGGTAATTTATAAATTTCATATTCTGGATTTTTAACAATACATCTCCCTTCTTTTTATTAACACAAATCATACAAAATGTTGGAGGAATTTGATTTTATGGCCAAATTCAAGTAGCCAGCCAAATCTGCTCCGTATTGCACAAGTAAACTAGCTCCCTGCTGCTTGCACTCCTGCAAGACCTATGCCTGTCTAGGTTTAGTTGAACAAATGCAGTACAGTAAGAGGCCTCTTATGTCAGCTGGGCCTGGAATCCCAGGCTGCTCTAACACAGGGAAAGGTCTGAGTATCACCTGACATGGGGTGACCAGGTGGAGGAAAAGAAACTAAGTGAAATAGGAGGAAAGGCTGGGAAGAAGGAACATTGGAAATGTTCTCTAGAAGGATTGTCTGTTCCAAGTAGAGGTCATAGGGAAGCTCTACCTAGAACTGGGGTTGGGACAGGCACCTCTTCCAAATAGTTCCTTAATCACTCATTTCCTTTTTTTCCCAAGACATAATGTGCAGTTCCATATATGTGAAAAGTTAGGTCATTTCATGTACAATGAGCCTTCATTCTGGAAAGGCAGGAAATTTCAGTAATTTGGAGGCAGCTGCCAGCCTGTCGTTAGTCAAGTTCTATAATTATACCATCCAGACAGTAGCTACTAGCCACAAGTGTCTATCCAAATATAAATTTAAGTTAATGAAAATTATATACAAGTAAACATTCAGTTTCTCAGTCACTCTAGCCCCATTTTAAGTGCACAATGTCTGTGTGTGGCCAGCAGCTACTATATTGGACAGTGGAAATATAGAACATTCCCATTATCACAGAAGGGTCTATTGAACAGCACTGTTCTAAAAGATACTTACCAACAGTTATTTATTTTCCTGAATTGGTATTCACACCTGGAAGGCCTAAGATTTATCAGACCTCATCCTGTATCTCTCATGCTATTTATTCAATCACATGCTTGTTCAGGAGAAACCATCACTAGTGTACCAAACCTTTATCGTAAAATAGTAATCAAACTCTTATGATAGGAATTGTATTAAGTAATGTGATTACAACAACCCTGAAAAAAATTTTGGTGTGGCCGGAAACATTTTATAAGAAGCCTTTCAGTAAAATTCTACAGGTTTCCTTTCAATGTGTGCCTCAGGCTGGGTGGTTTATTTAGTGTTTCACTTGTGAATATTTTGCCCCCAAAACTTAAAGAACCTTTACGTTCTTTAAGGCAGGGTCATAACTTGACTTCTTTGTATCTCCCAGTGTTCTCCCACCAAGGCTTCTAGCTAGAAATGTGCAGGTTGTCGTGCCCTGTGGGCTGTGAATTGCCCAACCTGGGGGGCCATCTTCAGTGTCCTGTCTACAAAAATGCTCACTCATCATGGCTTTGCAATCAGACAGAGTTGGGGTCAAGTCCTCACCCCGAGACCCAGCTGACTCCTGAGACTGAATACCAATATTCTGTTCACTGCAAAGGCTCGAGGCAGGCTACGTAAGGCTTCTCCCACAGTGCCTGGCACATAATTGATGCACAATAAATGAAAGTTAATAATATGCAATAAGTATTTCCTGGAGTTTCTTTTTTTTAACTAGTTTTCATTTGTGGGGGGTTTTCTCTTTTAATCTTTCTTGAGGGAAATATATCACTAGTCATTTTAATTATAATTAAACATGTTTTCACTGTATTTTATCCATCATGTAAATGTAAGCAGCATGAGAACAGGACTTTTGTTTTGTTCACTGCTATGTTCCCAACTCCAAAAATGTGTCTGGCTCATGGCAGAAACTCAACACATGTTTTTTGAATGTGAAAATAAAAGTTTCTAGATTTGAAAAAAATAAGTCATTTTTCGCCTCTTTTTTAAATTTTTGTAAAATATACATAACATAAAATGTACCATTTTACCATTTTTAAGTACAATTCAGTAGCGTTAAATACATTCACAATGTCATGCAAGTATGCATTTCCAGAACTTTCTCATCATCCCAACTGAAACTCTGTTTCTATTAAACACTAGCTCTCCACTTCCCCTTCCCTCAGCCCCTGGTAACTGCTATTCTACTTTCTGTCTCTATGAAGTTCCCTATTTTAGGTATCTTATACGTGTACGTGGAAATATTTGTCATATTTCACTTAGTATAATATTTTCAGGGTTCATCCATGTTGTAGCATGTATCAATACTTCATTCCTTTGTAAGGCTGAATAACATTCCATTGTATGTATATACCACATTTTATTTACCCATTCATCTGTTGATATCTTCCCTCTTTTTTACAGCTCTTCAAATTCATCAACTTTAACCGGACCATGAGTCAGCTCTCCACAACCATGTCGCGGTGTGCCAAAGACCTGTTTGGCTTTGCAATTATGTTTTTCATTATTTTCTTGGCATATGCTCAATTGGCATACCTTGTCTTTGGCACTCAGATTGATGATTTTAGTACTTTCCAAGAGTGTATGTAAGTATACATGAAATTAGGAGAAAAATTTAATCAAAAATGTCACTGCCTTCTCAATGATAAGTCTTCACGGTTGCTATTTAACCACCAAATGTTTAAAAGTAGTTGTTTAAAATTGAGAATTAATTCCTTCCCAGAATACTAACCCACCAATGCAGAGATGACCGCACACTCTGAAATGCTGATGCTTAAGATAACAACAGACCTAAAGTAGTCAGACACCGTAAATTAGTCGTAGTAAAACAACACGGTTTCAAACATCAGGGTCTTCTTAGCATCAAATGCAAATGGTAGCTTTTAAGAGATCATTTGCCTATATTTTTATTCCTATTCACTATTGTTGCAGTGTTTTAAACTTCAAGTTATTTTCTAAGAAAAATAGTCTAATATTCTCAAAGAAACTCAAACCAGTACAGGAATTTTCAGACTTTTTTTCAAAGTTCTCAACTATGGTATTAAAAACAGGAAAAGTAGCCAGTATCAGATTTCCATGCCATTTGGAAAGGACTTAGGAAAAGAGGTGACCATGATAATGGAAGTTAATAGGGCTTTGTGTATGGGTATTCCTAATTAATGTTGCTGTTTGATAAAATCAGGAATGAAAATGATTTTGCTAATTAAGGTCCTGCATTGGCAACACGTGGCAACTCTTGACTCTACTGTGAGTGCATGTGAGATCCTTGAAACACAATTTTGTCTGTCCTTCAAAAATATTTTTTTTAAAGAGATTTTAAGTTCAGACCCATGATGACCATTGTGAAGGCTTCGAGTTACCATATTTTACACAGATTACATATTAAATTATTTTAGCCTATCGTTTTATAAGTCATCCAATAATTATTATTATATTTTCTTCTCAACCAAACGAGATAACATATTTAAGCATGAAAGCATATTATTTTTCTTCCAGAAGGCTTCAATTGCTCATAGAAGTAGCAAGAGTTTTCCAAAGGGATTCACAATTTTCTATTATTCGGCAGCTAGCTACACTGAAAAAAAATCTGAAAGTGTGAAATCACCTTTTCAAAAAATGTTTCATCAATGCTGGACATTCTTTGTTTTTGTATTGTGGTGTTGTGTTGTGTTTTGTTTTGTTTTTATAGCTTCACTCAATTCCGTATCATTTTGGGTGATATCAACTTCGCAGAGATTGAGGAAGCTAATCGAGTTTTGGGACCAATTTATTTCACTACGTTTGTGTTCTTTATGTTCTTCATTCTTTTGGTATGTACTCTTTTATTTAGAGTGAGGTGATTTAAATTTCATAAATCACCAACTTTTCTTTTCTCTACATTCTGTTCCCTATCATTTTTAAAAAGAACCCGGAAGTAGAAAAATGTAGATATTAGAAATCATATTTTATTTTACGTCTCATTGATTTACATTTTTAAGTCTTCACTAAATATCTTTTCCATGGACTTTCATTTATCCATATATATGTAAATATACATGTCTATTTATTGCAAAAAAAATAGATCAAGTGCAACCTTATAGTTGCCTAAAATAGTGCTTTGCCTAAAAAGTAGAATATGCTTACATGCTTTTTTAATACAAACATCAGCACTTCCATGGTCACTTGCTAGCATGACTTTGCATTTCTCTCTTTCTTCTTTTCTGTTTAAAAAAGAGGAACTGACAAAGCAAGATAGATCCAGGGTGTCAAGAGTAATACTTGAGTGAATTATCACTTGTCAAGGTTAAGATATTATGTTTTCACTTCCTCATATTTAGCACATCTAGAGACTGCCTGCAAATAATATTTATATTTTAAATTTGAAACTAAATCTAACAATGAATGGAAATTGCTTGAAAAATTATTTTCAAAAATATTTTTTTTATTCTCTTGCTTTGGTACAAATTAATATTTGTTTTTTTAATATTTGGCCTTCAGTTATGATTTTTTAAAGGCATTTTTTTCTTCATCTTAACGTTTATACATTTGTCCACTCTACTAAGAAAGAATTAAATTAAGTTAGCTTAACCTAAGCAGTGGCTATTGTTTCATTTAAATACTAACACTTAAGATTTCCTTACATCAACCATCATCATAAGAAAACAAAACTGTTTCCATTTTCAGTAAGTTTTATAAAGATTCTTTGTATAAGATTCAGTATTTTAGTATAATATCTCCAGAGTTGGTACAGGTATTTAGTTGTGAAGTATATAGTATTTACTGAGTGAAAATTAGATGTACTTTAATAGGACTAAAAGAGTCAGGAATATCTTGCAAGTCATTTGTATCTTGCTGTTCCCAAGTATCATGATTACTTTTAAACTTAAGCCTCTTAAGTTTCTTCTTCCTATCATATATTAAGGACAAAAACAAAAAAAAATAGAGGAAGAAGTAAGCTTTTATTACTCTCTAACATTGGGAATACTTTGGATTCTGTAGCGTCTGAATCCCTGAATCTCTAATAAAAAAACAAAACCAGAAATCGAGAGTTCTGCAACAACCCTTTAGTTGACTTCAGGCCACCAGTTTCATATGTATATAATTGTGGCAATTGGAAATGCTAAAATGTGAACTTGTTTGAATGGTGTCCTCTAGTACGTAGCACCTTCTAAATTATTCAGTCACTATGTCAGATCAATCACTAGAACATGAAAAGAAGCGCTTAGTTTTTGTCTTTACACTAAAATGATTTTTTCTACTACCGCACAAAAAGGAATTGCTCTCCCTGAACCTCCCAGAGAGAAAGGGGAGGCTACTATCAATTTAAACCTTTCTTTTACGGACATGACAAGCCAACTGTAGGGTTTGCCACCCTTCTGAGATGACTGCCAAGTGTTAATTTATTGCACCTACTTAATAAGAAGCCACAGTGGTGTGAGGTGGCCCAGCTGAGGCAGGAAGCAAAAGGCCCATCATCAACAGGGAAAGACCACTGATTGCAGATGTTCATCCTACAATTAACGGAGAGAAGAAAAGTAAACTTCCTCTCCCCAGACCTTCAAGAGCCTTTCTCAGCCACTTTCTGTTTTTTGAAATCTCTTCAGAGGATGCACACTTTAATACATTTCAACTAAGATATTTGCAGGCATTAGGTAACAGCTGTTTGGAAACAAAAATAAAACAGATGCCTGGGTTGAAAAGGAGAAGGTGGGAGATGTTACTCTGACTGTAGCTGTCTGCCCTTGGAAATGAACATTAAGCCAGGAACTGTGTATTCTATATTCTATTCTCATATCTGCTGCAGAATCTTCAATATTTCTCCTTAATTCATAGCAATTCAATAGCCCAGCAAAATAATAGATCTATCACTTGTTCATCAATCATTCAATAAATATTTATTGAGCTGCTGTATTCCAGGCAATGTGCTAGATACAAGGAATGCAGGGTAAGGAAAATAGAGACCAACTCTGCCCTTATGAAGATTCTGTGAACTTGCAGGGAAAACAGATATAATCAGATACACAACTTTATATTTACAAATCATAGTGCTAAAAAGGAAAGCCAAAGGAAGAGCATGTTAAAGAAGGACCTGATCAACTGGGTACAGTGCTTCCAGAAAATCTTTTAGAAACAGGTGTTGGAAATATAAACCATTATATTGGGGAAGGAAAAAGTCAGGAAAATGAACTAACCATTACTGAGTAATATTGGCTATAAATTATGTAGCATGTACCATACATTAGGCCTGTCTTTAAGCACTTTAGATAGATTACGTCAGTCATTCTTACAACAAATCTGTGTGTGTGTGTGGGGGGGGGAGATACTATTATTTCTTCCATTTTATAAATGCAAAAACAAATAAATACATTTTTAAATGAAGATTAGAAAATTTAAACAATTTAGTCGTGGCAGTGCCAAGACTGAAACCCAAGTTTGCTTGACTCCAAAGTGTATGTCTTGTCGACTAAGCTTTTCTTGACTATCTTCCTGCTCAGCCTACCATATTCCTATTTGCAAAGATCATTTTAACTCTTAAAAATTTGTTCCATAAACCTCAAATATTATATAACAGTATTCGGAATAAGCATAGAATTCCATTTGTTTGTTGAAATTTGAAAAGCTGTTTAGAGTTCTACACTCCAAATAATTTATGTCAAATGAAAAATGCAGAGAACGTAGATAAGCAAAAATAATAAAATAATCCATTCATAGTTAAATACATTAATATTTTGTTGTATTTCATTATTGTCTCTTTTTGCAAAATATATTACAATATGTGGTTTTGTAAGTAAAAAAATATGTTGCATTTTCCTTTGGCATAACTTCTTTGAAAAAATAATTTTCCCAAACAATATGGTAGCAAAACTATTAATTTATGACTTCTTAAGATATCAAATTGTAAAAAAAGAAAAAAGGAACAAAAAAGGCGTGTGTCAAAGATTAGACTGATGTTTACAAAATATATTTAGGTTTCTTCTTTAACCTCACCTTTCCTTTGATTTACAAACAGAATATGTTTTTGGCCATCATCAATGATACTTACTCTGAAGTTAAATCTGATTTGGCCCAGCAGAAAGCTGAAATGGAACTCTCAGATCTTATCAGAAAGGTATGACAAGCCCTAATTCTCAGAATTGTTTTGAACATAAAATGAGCATTGTTTCAGCCAGATTTCCAAATCAACATTAATTGATTGTCATTGTTTAAAATAAAAAGTAGATTGCTATATTGTAGGAATAATCTAAGTCTTTTTAGAGAGATGGATCTACAGCTAGCTGAACTCCTTTAATGCCCTGGATTAAATTCTCAATAAACTCTTTGGATTCTTGGAGCTGAGCTGCTGGTTTCTGAGCTGCTGGTTTCTGGGCTGCTGGTTTCATCCCCTTTATTTATTTTGACACCTTTTCTAGCGGGCTCTCATTTGCACATCCAAAGTTCAGAATAAACTAGAAGGGAAAAATATAAAGACATTTCCACCTTTTCTATTTCAATTACAGTTTTAAAAAAAAGGAAAGGAAAAGAAAAGAAAAAGTTTCTGCGGCAAATACTTTGTAGTTCACCCTTTATCCTTAACTTTCCAGGGAAGTTTTAACGTAGTCAAAGGCAAAGGTCCATGGAGTAAGGACACAGCCTAAGGGAATGAGAACTTTCACCTATGCACCTTCTCAGGATATGTTTATGTTTAATGTTAAATGGAAGGGCAGGACTGGGAAGTTGGACAGCTTTGCTCTTCTCAATGTGACTTCTTTATTTGGTTTAAAATACAAAACTTAAGCAACAACAAATATCTACATCTAAAAGCACACAGCTTGTTTCCTAACGTCATTTTCTAAGATATAGTGGCCCTTTTCTGTTAGTTCAAACCAAAGGACTATGTTGTCTGTGAATCCTGTTGTAATAGAGAACTTATACTTCTTAAAACAAAGTCCTTTGGATGGGACCTAAGATTTACATTATCCTGAATTTTGCATAACAGTTGATTACATTGCAGCAAATCTTCATGGTGTAAGCAAGCGGTCCTCACTTTGCACTTTTGTTCTAATAGGCACACATTTCAGTTAAATCATACCAGCCTGTCAATACAGTTGGAACTTCAATTATCACAGTGTGTTGACTGTGAATAACAGTATAAAGTACAAACTTCACTTTCAGTTACCACAGTTTATTAACTGAGTGATAAAGTTCATACTTCCCTACAAATCGTGACCAAAGTAACAGATGTGCATCAAAATCGGTGACCTATAATGTCACTTCTTGCAAAGTCTCGGATTGTCAGTGAGGATCTGCTGTTCAGTTCACGCACAAAACATGTAGTTGTGCTACTTCCTTGTATCCCAGTGATAAATCATGTGACATTTTACAAAAAGGAATTGGAAGGGAGAGTGGACGAGCAAAGATGAAAGTATAGCAAAGAAAAAAGAATCACAACACTGGAAGAGAAAATCAAACAAACGTATTGGATTTATAGAAGAAAGAAGTAGCTGGCCACGGGAATGTCACTGCCACCATTCAAGAGATCTAGATATACAGCTAACAGGACAATAAGGCAAATTTATCAATATGAATGAGACGATTGTGACAGAATGAATGAAAATGTCACAGAGGAAATGACACTGGCAAAAAATTTCAAATGAAAGGAATTCTTGGCAATATTTCACAACACTAAAAGTACAAAGAATAAAATTTTGGGAGCTGGCCCATATTAAGAAAGGATTGTGATTATGGTAATACACCAAGACATAGGAAAGATGCTCACTCCGTACCATAAGTTACACAAGACTAAGGCAAGCAGTGTTCAAAATACTCTGGATAAGTTTTCTTGTTTTGGGTTTGTTTGTTTTCTCCCCTTAGGGAAAAGCGCGGTACTACTTATATTGCCAAGGAGATAATGAATGGATCCAGTAATTTCTGAGTTTACCTCAGGAAGGCTTAACTATCCATTAACCACATTCTTGAATTCAGGCTAGAACATCACATATTTCAGATTTTATACTAAATCATGGGCTTGGTCCCAGTGGAAATTGAAGCAGTGAGTGGGTTGAGACGAGCTTCATCTCACAAATCAAGCTCACAAATCATTAGACAAACTGGGATCCTCTTCACTAGTGAAAACTACTATCGTGCTAATAACAATAGCAATAAAAATAATAGCTAATACTGTTGCATCCTTATAATGAAAACTGTGGGGTAAGAACAGACTTTCCTCAAGGTTCTTCCGGCTAGCCTAACAATCAAATAGACATGAGACAGGTTAGCAAGAGAAAATAACCAAATTTATTACATACATGTGTATGAGAACCTCACATACATAAGAGACTCAGAGACTCCACATGCATGAGAGATTCAGAGACAGAGAACTTGTTATATAAGGCATCCTGAACTAGGGATGAGGTAAGGTGCCTTGGAGGTTTCAAAAGGTCATTGCAGGATGATAAGAGCAGACCTTTAGTAAATAGAAGTTTGCCTCGCCTGGTGAAAACTAGGAAGTAAGCAACTGTGAACTGTCTGTTACACCAGTATTTTATTTAGAGTGATATATTTATGAACACATATTAATTTCTAGGTATATATGTTATTTCCTCACAGCACAAATTTTTTTAATGTGGCATAAGGCATGTTTACTAATAGACCCAAACATCTTTAGTTCCTCTATTATAAAAAGCAAAAAGGTGATATACATATGTTCAGTAATTAATGTTTCATTATTTTATCTTATTTGGACATGCTGTGACTATCCATCATTTAATTTAACTAGCAAAACATTAAAATTTCAAGTTACCCAAGAGATTTAGGAAACCCTTTTTAACAATATACTTATTGCTAAAGAGTTCACCTAAAAAGAAACCTTTGATCCTACTTACATTTATTTAATTTACTTGCTCCTAAAAATAAAGTTTATAGATTACTTATGAAAATATAATCATACCAAGTTACTTTTCTTGCTGACAAATTTTGCAACAGAGAACTCGTTTGACTAATAAACCCAGGTAGAGTAAAAGTACTATTTAATGCTGATTATTCTAAAGATATGCCTATTTAACCAAACCAAACTCAAACCAGCTTTAATGTCAAATATTTTTCCAGATTATGTGATTCTAAAAAGTTTTGGGATTAGTTTCTGTTATATTTTTGAGAATTCTCATATAAGTGCTTATTCGTTTAAGCCAACTTAATAGAGCTTCTTTTTTTAATAAATTAACAATACCATCCAGAGGTAGAAAATACTAGACTTCTGGGGGGGATCACTGCATAAATTATATAAATGCCTAACCTCTGTGCTGTACACCTGAAACAGACATGAACAGAAATCTCCTAGCCTTCATTTTAAAATTACTGCCATAGGATGGATAAGATAATGTAAAAGAACAGTTGGATCCAAACTCTGTTTCTGGCAGAAAAAATTAAGGTTACCTGTATAGATGGCTAAAGCTTTTTCTTACTAATATTTGTGGAAAAAGCACTTAAGATTTGTATTTGTCCTTCGCAAGGGAGTCTTGGAGCCATAGAAGCAGTGCGTGCTTTCCAAAACACCTCAGTGTCCCTTTTTTTCCTTCAGTCTTAAGAATTGTGGACAATAAAGATAGCTGGGCTTTGAACTGCTTCTGGAGCTACATTTCCGGTTTCACAAAAATTTTTAAGATGAGAACAGCTGCTCTAAAAATCTGGGCTGTAACTTAAGTGGCAAATTGACCTACCTGTCGAACTACAGAATCTCTAATTTGCCTCCTTCCCCTTGGGTATAAAGTTTTATTTTACCTGAGGGAGGTAGCCCAAAAGAAAAAAAAAATTCCTGTCAGGCTCTGTCATTAGTTTCAATTTGACCAAATTTCTCATCAAAAAGTTATTAAATCCTTTGAAATATCTTGTCGGGTTTCCGCTGGGACAAACAGTAAATATTTCCGGCATTATTAAACAATTCCATAGACCTAAGAGGCTGCAAAAAGTTTACTACCTTCTAGAGTCTTTTCCTCTGACAGCCAAAAGAAAGAACTGACAGCCCTCATGTACCAGCCCCGCAGTGAGACACAATGTCTTTTCCATAATACACTCAGGTAAAAGAGATGCAATCAATTAAAATTGACATAACTTTTTTAAACATAAAGGCTGTTCAAACATTCCAATTTTCATACTCTTATGAATCTTTACTTTTCTATATTCTTTTAATCTAATTGTAGCTTGAGTCAGGGCTTCACCAACGGATTTTGGTACCACAGTTCATGGAGTGCTGGAAATTTCTTTTTTCTATCTCCTGACCATTTTATCCACTCTTGAGTAAAACGGCTTTGGGTTCCCAGCAAGAGGTTAAACCAGGGGACCTGTTATCAATCTTTAACTTGATTTAACCAGAGTGACTATTGCCGCAAGTGACTGATTGCTGGTCAGATTTTTCGTTGTATTCATTTCCCTACAGTCTTTTAAATGTCTCCACACAGGGGTAAATAGAGCAGACTTATTTGTGGGGAGTAACAGAAGGTCAATTTGGCCCATTCAGCCTTTGGTAGTGCTGTACTAAAACCTGTTTTAACCCCGTGAATATCTGTTTTATTTATTCCACTTTTTTTCTTTCTAATTAGCACATTCCTTATAATAGCCTTTGGAATTTTAGATTATAATTTCGTTAAGGGATGACAGCAATGTGGTAGGACCCTACTCATAAATGGAGTTGAGCCCATGTTTCTGTCTGGCCACATTTTGGAGCTTCCAACCTGACAGTTACCAAGCTGAGTTCTTAAGACATAAAATTTTAGGTTGTCTTTTAGTAAGATTTTGCCACTCTTTTTCTTTCATTTTTCTTTTTTAGGTACAGGACAATTGTACTTCCGATGTATTTTTTTTTTTTTTTTTACAGTATCTGTAAATGTCTGAAGATAAATAGGAAGGGGTCTGTCTGAGTAGACTTCGATTTTTGTTTTAATTCCTGTCCTTCCATCATATTAAGGGAATCTTAATGACTAGCTTTTATAACAATATGAGAGCTAAGAAAAAAAATTTCTTTCTTTTCGATTTAGAAGTTTTTCCAATTAAAAGGATCCATTGTCTGGCCTTGACATTAGGATCTATAGTGACTCAAACCAATACTATGGATGTAAGAGGCATCCTCAGAAGAGACTGCAAAAAGATGCAAGAATGTTTATTCCCAGAGTTAGCCTAAGAAATATGGGGTGGGTTCTGTCGTTAAACAGCTGTTCCAGAACACAGGGAATCACATGCTTTCCCCATTTGAGCAGAGTAAGGTTTAAGATTCCCTAAGCTTGGATCCACAGCCTATTTGGCTGCCCACCATTTACATAAGCATCCTCCACTTGGTGGAGATAATAGACCATCTCTAGGAGGAACCAGGTAGACACAGAAAATTCTGTAGAGAACTAGTCATGGCCGGATAGACAGCAAGATGCACCTTAGCAAGTACACCCTCTGGATGGTGGAGGCCAGAGAGAAAATATTCTCACTGGTCATAAGGCCCAGCTCTCAGGACATACAACATGAAGAAAGGAGAGAAACCAGACAGAGACAGAGACAAACAAAACCTGTGGGTACTCATATCAAGGAAATGAGTTGCTAGCCCAAGAAACTATTTTCACAAACATTTTCTCCTGCCAATCTAAATTTAGAAGAGAGGAAAAGACTCTCACCACCTTCGCTTCCACCAGACCCTGCAGACAGAGATCTGGGGGTGTGCTGCCTTGGTAAGCACCTTACCTTCTGCCAGCATGTGTAAAATGCCCCAAGATCTCCTCATCTGCAGCAGCCTCGTGGGGAAGCACGGGGTTCCAGCAGTGAGTTTACCCTACTCCTTGCATTAGCTGGGGGCAAGGAACAGACTTTCCTCTACCTTCAAGGTTCTTCTGCCTCGTCTAATCATCATAGACATGAGACAGAATAGCAAGAGAAAAATAACCAAATTTAATACATACACATATATGTATGGGAACCCCACATACATGAGCAAGTCAGAGATGACACATGAACGAGAGGTTTGGAGATAGAAAGGGAACATGGGGATAGAAGACATCCTGAGCTAAGGATGAGGCAAGGTGCCTTAAGGGCTTGAAAAGTCATTGCAACATGATAAGAACAGATGTTAGTAAATGAAAGTTTGTCCTGCCCTATAGATAGGTCAAAAGAGGTTATCTCTAATAATCTCTTATTATGGCAAGGCCCCTAATTCAAGTTGTTCTAGGTAATTAAGGGAAGGGCAAAGTTTCTTTTGAACCTGAGGCTAAAGGTGTCTTCAGCTCAAAACAATCTGCATACCACGGAGGCATATCTTGGAGTGACTCATTACGAATCCCCATAACACAATGCTAAATACATGTATATTATCTCATTTCTTTCTGATGACAGCTATGTGAATTGATTGCTGTTCTGCACACTCTAGGTATGACGTAACTGAGGCATGAAGGGAAGCATGTCCAAGGTCACATACGGCACACACTGGGCTGATCCATAGCACTTGGCTGGGCCAGGACTTGGACCCAGGTCTATCTGGCTACAAGTTCATGCCTTTAGCACATTCAAAAGACTCTATACATGGCAAAAGGAACTTGTTTTATTTGGATAGGAAAGTAGAAAGGCAATTCTAGTGCCTTCTCCTTTCAATAACTTAATATGAACTGCTCAAAGTGAGTAATTGAGATGCTTCTCAGCATAGGTGATTCAGTATTTTGGATCCCAGAGTGCTGTTATAGAAAGAAGTCACAGTGTAAATCATAATTTTCTTCTAAGATATGGGTGGTTCAGGGTGGTTGGCTCTTTTCTTTGCTGTTTGGAAAGCGTGAAATTTCCATTTGTGTTATTTGTAACATCTCTGACTTTGCAGTGCTCAACTCTTATCTTGATAGCCACTGGCCTGGCTGCCAAAATATTTAGTAAAAGTGGTCTGGGGGATACCCACTCACCATGTTTGGTTTGGGGGAATATTCACCGTCATAGTCTATGGAGCTGCCACGCAGCCCCAAAGTCTCATAAAAATTGCACCATATCATCTCAAAAGAATCTTGCAGTCAGAAAGGTGGCCCCTTTGGAAGGTGTCATTGAAATCCCAACATTTAGGTCCAATTGGTAGAGGTGGTTGCATGATGTTGTGATTTAGAAGGTCTTAGGATAAGTTTACGATAAAACTTAGGAAAAGTTTTTACAAAGAAATAAAATACTTTAATTTTCAATGTTTCTAATGTTTTAAATTTGAATGTACTAAATATTCATTTTACTATTTTTTTTTTTAAATTTCCCTATGACTTTCTAACCAACACAAAGGGAGGTTTTAATGTTTGACAAACAGTTTTAAAGGTCATGGAGCAATCATAATTTTTCCTGTTGATTATTAACATCACTTTGTACAGTTTGAGCTTGCACTTTTACAGTCCTACACTAAAATGCAAAGCAAGGTCAGCCTGTAGTTTATTAATGAAAAGTCCACATTCACATTTTACTTAATTTTTTTACATGCTTAACATATATAAGGAAATTACTATGAGATAATATAAAAAATAAACAATCTATGACTCAGATTTCTCAGTAGTAAGAACTGTTGCACATTCGTACATATTCTGAGGCAGACAGCTATGAAACATATAGCGATTTTCATTTCTATAACCTAAACTTGAGTTCATATATGAGCAAAAGGCCCTTAGTTCTTGACTTACTGAAAGTCTTTGACTCTTTTCATATAACTCTTCCACAAGAGTTTTGTGGAAAAATCGGGATACTTTCGTTATTCATGCATTCAACATGTACTTGATGTGTGGCCAACTTATGTCAAGCACTCTTCTGGTTACTGGGTTTACAGTAGTTACTACTGTAAATGGAAGGTAAAGCAAATGCAAAAGGAGAATACACTAAACCAAGTATTTTCTTTTCAACAGGGCTACCATAAAGCTTTGGTCAAGCTAAAACTAAAAAAAAATACTGTGGATGACATTTCCGAGAGTCTGCGGCAAGGGGGAGGCAAGTTAAACTTTGATGAACTTCGCCAAGATCTCAAAGGGTGAGAATTATGTTTTCTGAGGACCTGGGATGTTGCTTATGCAAAGATAAATTGTTGGAAATAAGGATATTTCTGGCCCAAGTACTCATAGAGACACTTTTTTTTTTTTCTTAGAGGTGGGTATCTTTCTGGAACATATTGTAAGAGGAGGACTGTCCCTGAGTCAGCAATTTCTCATTTCCTCTTGCATTTTGTTGTCTCTGGGTTGGTCCACGTATGTGAATGCGTTCATCTATAACCTCTCAATAATTTCAGGAAGGGCCATACTGATGCAGAAATTGAGGCAATATTCACAAAGTATGACCAAGATGGAGACCAAGAACTGACTGAACATGAACATCAGCAGATGAGAGACGACTTGGAAAAAGAGAGGGTAGGTTTAGTTTAAGAGAATATGATTTGATTCAGCACCCAAGATATTTCAAACTCCATGCTAAATAGTGGGTGAGCTTCTCTCTCTGTCTCTCCCCACCCCCCACCTCATCTCTCTTTCTCTCTCTCTGTCAATTTATGTATTAGTACCCTGCTTATTCTAACAAGGATATGTAACACATTAATATATAAAAATGTAGTCGGTTAGCATAAATGTAAAAAAAACAAAACAAAATGAAGAATGAAGCAAAACAAAGCAAAAGTGAAATATAAAACTAGACTGAATGAAGTGGAAAATGCATTCCATAAAAACACACATGCTTATTGAAATTGGGCTACACATTTGGCCCTAAGCTTTCTAGTAACCAACTTGAAAAGAGAAACCTGAGTAGTTATATACTTCGTAATATCCATGAGAGTGCGAAAAAAATATTTCTCAAGAGATATAAAATTAGTTGATCTTTATATTAACATTTAAAATAAAACAGCTGCCTTCCATTTGAATAATTATTATGAAACTGAAAAGTAAATTTACATGGGCTTTTATAGTCAGAAAAAAAATAATAAAAAGCTTAATTCATTACCTTACTGGTAATTAAAATCACTTTTGAAAATTTGCCAGTCCATGAAATTGAAAAGTATGGGAATCACAGTCAGGTGATAACCACAAAGAAACCTGAAGTAAAGGGCACGCACCCATTTTTCATTGGCCCAAGCCCTCAATGAAATGTCTGTGGGGTCCAGGTGGTCCTGCTCAATGACGCCATTTTCTTCAGGAGGACCTGGACTTGGATCACAGCTCTTTACCTCGTCCCATGAGCAGCCGAAGTTTCCCACGAAGCCTGGATGACTCTGAGGAAGAGGATGATGAAGACAGTGGGCATAGCTCCAGAAGGAGGGGAAGCATCTCCAGTGGAGTTTCTTATGAAGAGTTTCAAGTGTAAGTATAAAGGAATTGCAATACACAACTTTGCTCTTACCCACTTCCTTTGTCCTGTTATTGTCAAATGTATTATGATATTTCTATATGTTATAGGCCTAACAACACCTTTGTGTACATATTGTCTTGTACAGTTCCTCTTTAAATCAGTTAAGAGAATAAAGGAAAAGAAATATGCATCAATGCTGCCTTTCATAGTTACGTAATTCCCTGTACCAGTGCTCTTTGTTTTTCCGTGTGCTTTTAATTACAGTACTGTCTGGAATCACTTGCTTTCAGACTGAAGAACTTCCTTTAGCATCTCTTCTAAAGCAGGCCTGCTTGCATGAATTCTCTCAGTTTTCGTTGATCTAGGGATACTTTTATTTTACTTTCATTTCCTTCTGGCTTCCATTGTTTCTGATGAGAAGCCAGCTGTTAATCTTACTGAGTTTCCCTTGTATGTGACAAGTCATTTTTCTCTTGCTGCGTTCAAGATTTTTTCTTTGTCTTTAACCTTTCAGTATTTTTATTATGATATGTCTGAGTGTGGATCTCTTTGCAGTTATCCTACCTGATGTTCACTAAGCTTCTTGGGTGTGTGATATTTTCATCAAATTTAGTAAATTTTTAATCATACGTCTTCAAATATTTTTCTGTTCCTTCCTTTCTTTTCCTTCTGGGACTCCCAGTATGTGTATGTTGGGGTGCATAATGTTATCCCATATTTCTCTTAGGCTCTGTTCATTTTTCTTCATTCTTTTTTGACTCTGTTCTTCAGATTGCATAGTTTCTATCCATCCATCTCAAGTTTACCAATTTATTCTTCTGCCTGCTCAAATCTATTGTTGAGACTCTCTAGTGAATTTTTCATTTTATGTATTGTACTTTTCAACTCCAGAATTTCTATTTGGTCCTTTTTAATAATTTCTGTCTCTGTATTGATATTCTCTATTTGATGAGACAATGACATCATACCATCCTTTATTTATTTAAGCATGATTTCCTTTACTCTTTTGACTATATTTATATCAGCTACTTTGAACTCTTCATCTACTAAGTCTATCTGAGCCTTCTCAAAGATAGTTTCTGTTACCTGCTTTTTTCCCCTTGTGTATAGATTACATTTTCCTCTTTCTTTTTCATAATTTTTTATTGAAAACTGAAGGTGTTAAATAACATATTACAGCAATTCTAAATAGTAATTTCCCTTCCCCCCAGGGTGTGTTTTTGTTGTTGTTTGTGTGTTTGTTCTTTAATGAAGTCTGTTTCCTCCACATGCTGAAGCCTCTGATGTGTCCCTTGTCAGAGGGCACAGCCACGACAATGCACACAGTCATCCTGGGAAGACAGTGGCTTTAGCAGGACTCTGTTGTCTTCCCTGATCTCCGTTATCTTCAGTTCCACTAATTGTTGGCTGTTTGGTCTTTTGTTTTCAGTAATGCGTTGGGATATAAATTGCTCTACAGTCCCATCCAATTAAATGCAGGCCCCTTTGAGGGGTAGTTTTTGAGGCCAGTCTTTAGGTCTCTTCTTAGCTGTCTCTTTCCTGGTTCTCTCTGGTAAACTAGCTGGTAAGCAAGTTAATTTGTTGATCTCATGAAGACTAGTCTACTGTTAATTGCCCATCACCACCATCACCATTGTTTTCAAGAGCAGTCTTAGGCTTGAATTTCCCCAGGCTTTGTTCCAAATAAAACCAGTACACTTGGGGGAAGCTTTGAAGCTCTCTGTTTTATAGCCTGACTCTACAGAAGCAAAACCTCTATGCCACTGCTCCAGAGCTAGGGGCAAGGAGAGCAGCCCATCTCTCTCAAAGTGACGGCCTGCTTCCTAAATAAGGCATTGGGCTGGAATGGTAGCCTGTGGTCTTCTCAGCCTGTCTCTCCTGGCATGGAAACTCCACCCTACCCTTGGAAGTTGAATGGGGAAAGAGAGCCTCATATTCACCCACTCTTGCCCAGATTAGAGCCTCTGCCACATGGATTTGAGCTAGAGACGTAGGGATGAGAAATGCTGGCAGCCTGCACCTCCCTGGGAGATACTGTAGCCCTCCGTTGGAGCTGAGGGGCCAGGGAGCCCTGTGTCCTTTGCCCCACACACCAGAGTGGTACTTTGGTCATACTGAGCTGGGGACAGTAGAAAGGGAACAGATTGTGGCTCAAACGTCACAGATTCTCACTCGTCTTACTAAAATTTAGTGGATTTTATTAAATAAATGCTTCTTTATTTGCTCTATGCCCTTAAGAAAATTTCCAGAAATTAAAACTATTAAAAAAAAAAAAAAAAAAAAAAAAATATATATATATATATATATATATATATATATATATATATATTAACAGTTATGGTTCTTTCACTGGGAGAGGGCCTACAAAGCCCATTCCAGAAGTTATCTTCTATTATATTTTTAAAGTATTTATATAACATTTTGCTTATTCAAAATAATGGGATCATAGGTGAACATACTGATTTCTAACTGCTTTATTTGCTTACTATATTGTCAACATCACTCTACTTCATTAAATATTCTGTTGCAATATAATTTCTGGTGTTGGCTCAGAATTCCATTGTATACATGAACAACAACACATTTAAATAATCTTGTATTAATTATTTAATGTAGTCATTTTTCATTGTCATATTCTTAATAAGTAAAACTCTCTTGAATATCCTGGTAGCCAAAAATCACACATATGCTTAATTATTTACTTTAGAAACTTTTCAGAAAAAAAGACTATCTGAATAGAAAGTAGGCATACATTTTAAAGATGTCTGATACCATGTTGACTTGCAGAGGCTTTCTTTCCACCAGCAATGTATGAGAGTTTATCTCTAAAGTTTGAGACTACAAGGAAAATGTTTCTGATGATCATACTGTTTAAAACAAAATCTTAGCACTTCCATTTGAAAAGCCAACTGGGCTGAAAAGACAACAATGCAAGGTGGCTTTGTCCCTCCCCACTGTGGTTTCCTACAGCCTCGTGAGAAGAGTGGACCGAATGGAACACTCCATCGGCAGCATTGTCTCCAAGATAGATGCTGTCATAGTGAAGCTGGAGATCATGGAGCGGGCCAAACTGAAGAGAAGGGAGGTGCTGGGAAGGCTGCTGGACGGGGTGGCCGAGGTAAGTGGTCATCTGCAACACAAACACTCCCATTCTATCAAATATCAAGGTTGTCATTATTTTGTAAGCCTTAATCTGAGAGGTTTCTCTGTCTCCATAGCTGTAGATCAATTCATAGTCTAAAGATGTTACTTTCTTCATACTCCACACGCCTACCTTCCCTTGGATGGTAGAATTAAGCAAAAACATTTCCTCTAGTAACTGGGAATTGCTGTTATGTGCTGTAAATCTTCAGCCTTACCTAATTACAAGCAGATTATTTGGCCCCTAAATTTCCTCAGGCAATTTCTAAGTTCAAGAATATGCATCAATCTACCCTTAACATTCTGGTTTCTTTTTTGTTTATTAGGATGAAAGGCTAGGTCATGACAGTGAAATCCACAGGGAACAGATGGAACGGCTAGTGCGGGAAGAGTTGGAACGCTGGGAATGCGATGATGCAGCTTCCCAAATAAGTCATGGTTTAGGCACACCCGTGGGACTAAATGGTCAGCCTCGCCCCAGAAGTTCCCGCCCTTCTTCCTCTCAATCCACGGAAGGAATAGAAGGTGGAGGTGGAACCGGAAGTTCCAATATCCACGTGTAGGATGTTTGTTAGTATAATAAATGTGTTCCTAATAGATGAGAAGGCGGCTGTCCTGAGTTTCCATAGCAAGGACACGACAGTAAGTCCTCACTTAACATTGCTGATAGGTTCTTCGAACTGTGGTGAAACGCATATAACGAAACCAATGTTACCATAGGCTAATTGACATAAGTAAGAGTTTAGTTCCTACGGCATCAAAGTTATAACTAAACGATGTTATTCCAAGCCCTGCTTATTTATATGCCCTCACCACCATATAATGCTGGTCTTTGTGACTAATTGTTAATTCTTCTGCACTTTAATTTATTTTAGATAAATTTTTCCCATGGATCAAAGAAGACTTTTTACTTTTTCTCATATAAGAAATTAGTTGTAAATATTGAGTACAGAAACAACATCTTTGTAAAGTATTCAGAGTGGTATACCCACTTGCTACCATGACTGAGTCTTTTCAGTTTACAATGAAGTCGCCTTTTAAAGCTAGAAGAGAACTGTCAAAAGGCTTCTGAGTTTTATTTTCAATCACAAAAATCAGTATTGTCATTTTTGCCCAGTGTGTGAAGGGAAAGTAGGGGCATTCCTTCTCACTCAGGCTGAGGTCATGGGCTTACTACACAGCTTTCTTTTTTAAAAGGAGCCTTTTATTTCAACTACCTTCCTGGGGTAAACTTTTCTAAAAGATGAGCTAGAAAAGAACTCCAAACAATAGAATGGGTACGTAGTCATTATGCTAAATTTCGTATGAATGGTTAAGGTAAATGTTGAATACCATGCTTTTTTGTTATTTTATCATATCTAACGTCTGTTGGAATAACCGTTTCACTTAATTTTTACACTATTTTTGCTCTCATTTGAAATGAGCTGCATGAAATCACCAAAGATCAGTTATGGGTTAAAATGTCATCTCTAATCATAACAGGAGAACCGGAAGGAGCCATATCACTAAGTTGGAATTTTTCTCATAATTGGTTTAGTATAAAGATTCATTCATATATTCTCTTTCCCATATGACTCAACTTATTTGCAAGTAACTGTAATGTTGAACTAATCTAGAATGGACAACTTAACTAAAATTTTTAGTACACATTGAAAGTTTTCGCTCAGCAAATTTGTTCATTTTAAATAAAATGTTAAATGTGTTCTAAATTTATATAAAAATACTGTAAAACTAAAATTTGAGTTTTGTACTGTTTAAAGAATACACATCTCAAATACTCTTAGTTCTGCATTTCAAAACTAGAATTTCTAATCTAAATGAGCTCAATTTAATGAAAAGGAGCTTTTGATATTGAACGTTCATCCATTATCAGAAACTACCGTGTTTCCCCGAAAATAAGACCTAACTGGAAAATAAGCTCTAGCATGATTTTTCAGGATGACATACCCTGAACATAAGGCCTAATAAGTTTTTTGGAGCAAACCTTAATATAAGACCCAGTCTTATTTTTGGGGAAACACAGTATCAGCCAAAGTTTGAGTTTGCAGCAATTTTTTTGTCATTAGGAGAGGTCTCAGCAAATTTATGGGGAAGAAATCCGTCTCTCAGTAAAAAATAAAAGTCTTATTTTTCGAAAGTTTTGAATAAGATGACCTGAGAGCTAATAGGATAAGCAAGAGAGCATTCAGTGCTGGTGAATAACTCATTTGGAAAACAATAGAAGAGGGGCCTGTTTTTAAATGCTATGTTTTAATGCACATGTGGTTCATTTAATTGGTAGAACATGTCAGTCAAATCTTCAATGAAAACATGAGCAACAAACCTTTCTAAGTTGGCTTCTACAGAAATGATAAACACTGGGTTTCTTTAACAGTTATTTCCCATGGCTTCATCTCCATCTTTATTTGCAGTATGCTGCAAAAGTCCTTTATTACTAGGTACTAACGTTTGCATTCCAGGGATAGTGAGTGTATGTATTTATGTATGTGTACCATGTTGTTACATGTAAACAAACTTCAATTTGAAGTGCAGCCATTATGTGGTATCCATGTGTGTTGACCACGTGCCATATATCAATTATGGTCACTAGAAAGTCTTTTATGATACTTATTGTTATACTTTTTTTTTTTACTTCACCTGTAAAATTTTGCAAAATTCTTTCTTTTTACCCATAAGTTGCCTATTTTTGTTTTCTTTAGTCATGGAAAATTCCCTCCTTATCCTTCCCCTGTCATCTTCCCCTCTATATTAATATTATTAAGATGTTATATATGCAGGTTTCTCTCAACAATTGAGAATTTCATTAATGTGTAATACTGAGCACTTTACTTCTTAATAAAGACTTGATATAAAAGTGGATGTAAGAGTTGTCTGTTTCCTAAGTAGAAGCAATTAGATAATTTGCCTTGTATCATGAGCCTAATAGTAAAGGCTTAAACTTTCAATAGTCATCTTCTCTTTTTATGTCCCAAAACAACATGATTGACACGTTACTTCTTCTGCAGTATGTATCTCTAGTAGGTTATTCTGACGATTGTGTAGTATTTCCTAGTGTGAAACCATCACATTTTACTTATGTATTCCTATAGTGAGTGGTTGGCTTGAATTGTTCTACTATTCCAAATCTTTGTAAGTAATTCCCTTGTAGAGTTTTCATGGGTTCCTCCGTGAGTACATAACAGGAGTCAGAGTCCCAGGTATAAGTGAATACATATTTAATTTTACCCAGAGCGGTCAGGTTGCCCTCCAGAATGACTGCACCAATCTACAATCCCACTACGTGCATGAGATTACCACTTTTATCCAACCCTCACCAGCACTGGTACCATCTAGCTACCTAATCGCTGTTAATGGAATGGTTTTAAAGTGAGGTCTCATTTTATTTTGCATTTCTCTGATTCCTAATAAGGAGAATCATCCCCTCATACAGTTGATCAACATTTGGGTTTCCATTTCTGTAAATTGCCTATTAAACCCCCTGAAAATCTTATACACTGATCAATGGGAAACCAGTATGTTTTTGTTCACTACCTATTTTTCCACTGGGTCAAGGTCTTTTATGTTGATTTGCAAAATTTCCTGAGTTTAAGTATTAATTCCTTATCAGTTGTGGACTCTGTTAATATCTCTCATCTAACTGATAACTTTGTCAAGGTTTCCTTAGTGTTTTTTTTTAATATAGTAAAATCAATCAATTTCTTCTTTTTCCTATGTTTGGGGATGTTACAGAGTCCTTTGTAAGGTCACAAACTTTTATTTATTAAACTTACAGTTTTAATATATCTTAAGAGTAACTTCAGAATTTCAAATGTATAAAAGAAGCTACAAAACTGTCATTCTCAGGAGCATTTGAGATCTTGCTTTCCAGCAATTGTCAATTTAGGGACAAACAAGCCCTTATAAAAAAATTTTTTTTTTTTTTAAAGTAGCTTCTCATAAGGTCCATAGGTATTTTTCTTTATATAATGATCCAGTTTTATCAATATGCTATTAAATAAATTTTTCCCTTACTAGTTCATGGTGTCACTGATATATTTCAGGTTTATGTATATATGTGTCTGTTTTTGAACTCTTTGGCCTGTTACACTAATTTGTGAGTGTTCCTATAGTATCATATTTTTCATTATTATGACTTTGTAGTATGTCTTCCTATGTGGTAAGTTCTTTATATGTGTTCTGCTCTTTGCCCTTTCTTTTTTTTTGTAAAATTTACTAAGCTATTTTTGTGAACCTTTATTTTTCCATATAGATGTGTTCAAATAAGTTTGATGAGTTCCTAGGGTGAGGTGGAGAAAAATTCCCCCTGAAATTTAATTGGAATTGTATTGAATTTATTGATTAGTTTGGGTAAAACTGACATCTTCACAATATTAGAAACATAACTCTCCATTTATCCAGAACTTCCTTAATGTCCTTTAAGTGTTTCTTAAAATTGCTTAAAGATCTTATATATTTTTTAATATGGTTTTATTGCTACTATGAACAAAATTTTGTCTTTCATTATATTTTCTATTTGATTATCGCTGATATAAAGGAAATTACTAATTTCATATAAATTAATCATATATCACACTTGAACTCCCTTGCTAGCTCTAATAGATTCTGTATTGATTCTTTGGGTTTTCCATGTAGAAGACCAGCTCACTTGTACTAAGGAGGATAGTACTGTGTTAGAGAGTAGCAGTAACAGTAGACATGCTTTTCTTGTTTTTGGTCTTAATGAAGTGTGTTTTAGTTTATGTTCCTCTAAAAGAAAAGCCAAAGGCTTGAGTTCAGATAGTTTATTTGGGAGGTGATACTAGGAAACTAGGGTAGGAAACAGAGAGTGAGCCGGAAAGGGAGAGAATGCCAATATACAGGTGTGTGATTGAAGTTGCCCCTGTAGACAGCAGGAGCTCAGTTCCGTCTGAGTACACTACGGAATGCCTCCCATAATTCCCTGTCTGAAGAACATGAAGCGGGAGCAGCTGTCTACCAACCCCAATCCCTACTTGCTGAGGGGAGCCTAGGGGTGTTAACACCTGCCCTTTCAGGCTGTGCTTGCCCTGAGGTTGAGCAGGTTCAGCTTTGGAGAAGGCCTCACAGCAGAAAAGTGAAGAGATTGTGTTGCAGGCTTGGGGTAGGGTGCTGTCAACATGATCTGAGATCACATGGAACTGTTCACATAGCTGCAATGGAAGTCAGAGGTGCAGAGGCTACGTGACTCAGAGCACCGACAGCACCTACCTCCTCCACGCCTTCACCACTCAGATTCACTCATGCCCACATTAAGTCCACTCCGGACTTTTTGAGGGAGGCCAGATATGATCTCTAAATCATACAATACAGGAGGGTTAGTGGAACAAGCTAGTCCCCATTGCTGTTGCTTGTCACAAGGCCACAATTTTTTCTCCTCTCTCTCCTCTCTCCCAGCTTTTCTAGAGTTCCCTCATTGCTGGCCAGGTGTGCATTGATCCACACTTTTGCTGAGGGCTCAAAGTCCTGCTTCCCTTGTCCTTTTTCAGGCTGTGGTTGTTGGGATTGCCTATTTACTGTAAACACTGAGCATGGAAACCCAGTTAGCGCCGTGCATTTGTTATGTAACAGTAAAGCTAGCCTTTCCTAACAGAGATAACCAATGTGACAATTGCTCTCTTTGTCTGCTGTTCAACCAGTGTGGGGATCGCAAAGTGAAAAAGTGGCAGACAGTTTCAGGTTGAGTAGAAGCCTACTATATTCCCAGGTGAAAGTATCCCTCCACTCTTGAGTATTCAAGAGCTCTAATCCAGCCAGCGCCTACAGCTGCAGAAACAGGAAGCACAGATTCTGCAAATGGATTGATTAGTAGGAATGATATTGAGAGAGGACTTGTGTATTCTAACTGTTGGGAACAGGCACTCTTTGTTTAATGCAGGGGTCTACACTTTACACAAAGGGCCAAATAGTAGATATTTTAGGCTTTATGAGCCATACCGGCTTCTGTCACAACTACTTTACCATCATAGTGCAAAAATAGCCATAGACAATACAAATATAAATGAGTATTGCTGGGTTCCAATAAAATTTTGGTTACAAAAACAGGCAGTGAGCAGGATTTGACCTGCAGGTCAAATAGTTTACCAACCCCTGGTTTAATGCATATTACACATCCTAGAGGATGGCTTTCCAGTCACTCTGAGTGTGTCATCCATGAAGTAGCACTAGCATAATGCTAATAACTAGTGGGATGTCCTGTAGGATGTAAGAGGAATAGCCAAAAGGTATTAAGTGTATCCTGTAAGCCAGGTACGTCTGTAAGCCAATGCACTTCACATGCATTACTTTATTTAATCTCACACCTCTGCAGAGGTAAATACTACTAGAATCCCTATTTTATGGGTAAGAAAAATACAGACTAAGCTAAGTTAATCAAGTTCACAGACCTGGTGAATGGAAGATGATGAAGAGGGTAATGGGGGGAATTTGCCTGAGTAACTATAGTGATAAAAAGGCCCTGTATTCTTCACAGCTCCAGGAATGCTTCTTTTCAGTACAACTCCCTAGCTTCTAGTGATGCCCACTGTTCCCATCCTGGCTCCTGCACATTTGCAAAAGTGACCCACCAGAGGTGATTTGTCAAGTTACTGTGGTAATTCTGCAGTACACCCCAAATCTTATCAAGGAAATAATCTGTGACTTTCGGCTGGTCAGTCTCTGAAATTCAAGCTACCTCACCTGCAAAATGAAAAAGATAGAAAAGCTTGAGGTTTTTCAAACAGTATACTGCCAAGCCCTTAATTACTGAGATGATGCCTCAGGTTTTGCTCCTTTGCAAAGAAAGAAGCCAGGGTGGCCGGATGGTTCAGTTGATTAGAGTGCGAGCTATGAACCACAAGGTTGCCAGATTCCCACATGGGCCAGTGAGCTGCGCCCTCCACTACTAGATTGAAGACAACAAGCTGCCGCTGAGCTTCCAGAGGGGCAGCTGGATGGCTCAGTTGGTTAGAGTGCAAGCTCTCAACAAGATTGCCACATGGGATGGTGGGCTGTGCCCACTGCAACTAAAGATTGAAAACGGCGACTGGGCTTGGAGCTGAGCTGCGCCCTCCACAACTAGACTGAAAGACAACAACTTGGAGCTGATGGGCCCTAGAAAACACACTGTCCCCCAATATTCCCCAATAAAATTTATACAAAAGAAAGAAAGGAGGCCAAACTGAGGGGCCATATCCTCACTTGGATCAGAGCAGCACAACTTTTAACTGTCATTTATCAGAGACCCAGATACGCTGTTCTATGGTTTGCCAAGTGAAAGAAGGATTTTGCAGGTTAAAAAAAAAAAAAAGCTTTGAGAGCGATCCAACATGTCTGAGTAAATAAATACTGTGTCTGCGTTGTTCCATGAACACATTAAAATTAAAACTAAATTACAGAACAATCAACCTGGAGAACCATCTGAAATCTAGCCTAACAGAAGTCTTCTGACCAAAAATTTAAAGAAGCCACAGCGAGACTGTTAGGAGGGGTGGAGACGCAGAATGGGCCCCAAACGTCCCTGTGGCAGTTGAGAATCCAGAGGGATATCTCGGCTACAGAGGTTCCCCCAGAGGAGGGAGGGACCTCAGCCCCCCACACCAGGCTCCCCAGCCTGGAGTACTGGTGCCGGGAAAAGGAGCCCCCGCAACATGTGGCTGTGAAAAACAGTGTGGATTTGGCCATCTGGGTGGTACAGAAGGCTGCGGGAAACCCAGCCATCTTCTTAAACAGCCCGCACACAGACGCATTGGCTCGCAGGTACTCACCTTGGGCTCCAGTGGAAGGAGGGTGACTTGGGAGGTGTCGGAGCAATGTGGCATGGCAGACTGAGTTATGTGGCTTTTGTGGGAGGACTGGAGGACAGTCGGCATTTTCCTGACTGTGTGAGATCCTCCTCCTTTACAGCACACAGGTCGGTGACGTCTTTCCTGTGCTGAGCCCATCCCCACCACGGCCAAATCTGAATCTGATTGGACGGTGAGTTCTGCTGCTGATTCTGAGACCCCACCCCACCAACTCCCGCAATGTCAGAGGCACTTTCTCAGAGAGCAGCCAGTCACATTGTACTCTTTCTTGGAAAACTATCAGAGTCCATGTGCCCCGGGCGAGTGGTGACTGGCTTCAGTGTGCTCTGAGACTTTTGCTGAGTCACTCCAGGCCCAGCACTGTCACCAAATCAGAATCTACAGTAACTTGGTGACCACAACTCTTCCCACTCTAGTGACTCCCTGAGACCCTGCCTCACCCAATTCGTGTAACACCCGAGGCTTTATCAGCAGCTGAACCTTACAGGGGCTAGAAGGTGGCAGCAGGCCTTGGAGTGTGCTGGCTTTTTGTGGAGTTACCCCAGACCTGGTACTGGTGGCAGCCATCCTCAGTTTGTAGCATGACCTCTCCCATGCACCTCCACGTTTATAGCCACAGATTGCTTTGCACCTCCTACCAAGTTGTGCCCAGCCAGTCACAACTAGTGTGTGTCCTGTGCCTCCATTGGAGCCCCTCCCAAGAGACTTCAAAACCAACACACTGGGAATTTGGCTTCAGAGCACAGCAGAGCACCACCCAATTAGCCCCAGAGGCAGCAAGCCAAAAGGATGGTCTCAACAGGCACCAAAGCCCACTAAAGTGAATCTGACTCAGTGGGGAAAGCCTCCATCACAGCAGCCCATAAGCTGTAGATGTGGCCAAACCCCACAGACAGACTGAGGATCAATCCCACCAACTGACATGCCCATAGTAATCAAGGTTCAATTATAACAAAAGGGCACACACAACCCACATAAGGGACACTCCTGGACACCCAAAGCAAGTGACCAGGGAGACTATGCGAGGGCCCCACACCGCACATACTACATAAGGCCACCCAGCCAAGACTGGGAGACATAGCAAATCTACCTAATACATAGAAACAAACACAGAGAGGCAGGCAAAATGAGGAAACAAAGAAATACATCCCAAATCAAAGGAGAAAACTCCAGAAAAAGAACTAAACGAAATGGAAGCCAGCAACCTACAAGATACAGAGTTCAAAATAATAGTTTTAAGGATGCACAAGGAACTTAGTGACAAATTCAACAAAGAGATAGCAAGTATAAAAAAGGACATAGAAACCATAAGAAAGAACAAGTCAGAGAAGAAGTGTACAGTAACTGAAATGAAGAATACATTAGAAGGAAACACCAACAGACTGGATGAAGCAGAGGACCAAAACAGAGATTTGAAAGACAAGGTAGCAGAAAACACCCAATCAGAACTGCAAAAAGAAAAAAAGAATCCAAAATAAGAGGTCTCTGGGACAATACCAAACGCAACACTATTTGTATCATAGGGGTACCAGAAGGAAAAGAGAGCAAGCAAGGGATTGAGAACCTATTTGAAGAAGTAATGACTGAAAACTTTCCTAACCTGGTGAAGGAAATAGATAATACAAGTCAAAGAAGCACAGAGTCCTAACCAAGATAAACCCAAACAGGCCCACTCCCAAGACACATTATAATTAAAATGGCAAAGATTAAAGACAAAGAGAGAATTCTAAAAGCAGCAAGAGAAAGGCAACTATTAACCTATAAGGGAGCTCCCTGTAAGACTATCAGCTAGCTGATTTCTCAGAAACTTTGCAGGCCAGGAGGGAGTGGCACAAAATATTCAATGTGATAAAAATCAAGGACCTACAACCAAGATTATTCTACTCAGCAAGGCTATCATTTAAAATCAAAGGACGGATAAAGAGATTCCCAAACAACAAAAAGCTAAAGGAGTGCATCACCACCAAACCAGTTATTACAAGGAATGTTAGAGGGACTCCTTTAAGGTGGACACACACACACACAAGATCAAAATTAATTTATGAATAATAAAATGGCAATAGCTGAATATCAACAATTACTTTCCATGTAAATGGATTGAATGCTCTAATCAAAAGACATAGGAGAGCTGAATGGATAATAAAACAAAACCCTTAAAACTATGCTGCCTACAGGAAAATCACTTCAGATTGAATGACATGCACAGACAAAAATGGAAAATGAAAGAAAGAAAAAGCTGGGGTAGCAAAACTTTTACCAGACAAAATAGACTTTAAAACAAAGGCTATAAGAGATGAAGAAAGACCTAATTAATCCCACTTCTGGGTTTTTATCTGAAGAAATCAAAACGCTACTTCCAGGGGATGTGTGCATCCATATGTTCGTTGCAGCATTGTTTACAATGGCTAAGATGTGGAGGCAGCCTGGGTGCCCGTCGATAAATGAATGCATAAAGAGGAGGTGGTACACATATGCAATGGAATATTGCTTGGCCATGGAAGGGAATGGGTTCTTGCCATCTGTGGCAGCATGGATGGACTTGGAGAGTATTGTGCTGAGTGGAATGTCAGACAGAGAAAGACAGATGTAATGTGATTTCGCTTATATGTGGAATCTAAAAAACAAAATAAACTACAAAACAAACTCATAGATACACAAAACATTTTGATGGTTGCAAAATGGGAGGGGGTAGGCGGGTGGGTGAAAAAAGAGAAAGGAATTAAGAAGTACAAATTGGTTGTTACAAAGTAGTTATGCGAATGTAGGGCTTAGCATAAAAATTACAGTCAATAATATTTTAATAACCATCTATGGTGTCAGATGGGTACTAGATTTGTTGGAGTGATAGATGGGAAGGGGTTGGGGGCAGGGTAAAAAAGGTGAAGGGAGTAAGAAGTACAAATTAGTAGTTACAAAATAGTCATAGGGATATAAAGTAAAGCATAGGTAATATAGTCAATAATATGGCAGTAACTATGCATAGTGCCAGGTGGGAACTAGGTTAGTCAGGGGGATCATTTCTGAAATTATATAAATATCTACTATGCTGTACACCTGAAATGAATATAATATTGAATGTCGACTGTAATTGAAACATTAAAAAGGAGGAGGGGAACTGAAGGGGAATAAGAAGTCCAAATTTCCAGGTATAAATCAAATAAGTTATGGGGATATAATGTAGAGCATAGAGAATATAGTCAATAATATTGTGATAGGGTGATACAGTGTCAGATGGATGCTGGACTTATCATGGTGATCACTTCTTTAGGTATATAAATGTTGAATAACTATGGTGTACACCTGAGACTAATTTAATACTGTATGTTAGCTATATTTTTTAAAAAATCATATTAAATAAGTAAAACACTCATCAATCAAAAAAAGCAATATTAGCAGCATAACTATATAATTTATCAAAAAGGACACTAAAAATAAGTAAAGGGCATATAAAATTATATAACCTTTTGGAAGTGTTTATTGATTACATATTCACTTTATTGGCGAGCCTATAAAATAGTTTTACTTAAACCCTATTTTCAAAAATTCAGAATTCACTACATGATACTTGTTTGGATTATTTGTGTGCATATAAGAAATGGGTTGTAATATCAATATGCAATATGAATATGTTTTTTACCATGAATATCAGTCAAAAATATTCACCCTACAATAACTTGGACATGCTCTCAAGCCAATGACCTCCTATAATCCTACTGCTACATTGAAAAGAAAACTTCCTTTGACAGAGTGTACAAGAGATATGATAAAACATTACAGTTCTGCAACAGGGCCTGCAAACTAAAACAGAAAGCACAGAATTTCTATAAAGTTAGAGCCACCAGTAGGACCCATAGCCCAAGACAGTGATTCTCACAGACTTCAGGGACAATAGGTATTGCATGTTTTCAGCTTGTCACCAAATGCCTGGCTGTTCTAAAGGACAGAGCCATATGGAGAGCTTAGCATCAACTCCTGCCACTGACAGCTCAGGCATCAGTAGTTGCTACCAGAAGATCAGCAGTGGTGAGAGCCCACGCTGTTGGACCATGAGCACCCTCCATCCCTGCTACCTTGACTAGTCTGTTCTGGGGCCCACTGAGCAAGCACTGGAGTGTCCTGAAGATGTCTTATAAATATAAATAATGCTACGTTTCAAATATATGTAAATGGTATTGAAGTTAATAAAATCAAAGCTAAAGACCATGAAGAATGGCTTCAAAGATGAGGAAACAGATGAACAAGTCAGGTCCCTTTTTGACAACCCTCTCAACCTACCCACTTTTCATTTTTCCTTTCTTTCTTATTACGTCAATCAATGCGCCAAGGAGCCTTCCATACCAGGTTTTCTTGCACTCTTTTTTGAAAGCCCAATGACAGCTACTGCAGGAGTGAAAATATAGCTAACATTTGTGTATCCTGACGTTTCTTTTATTTTAAACCAAAGTAATTAATTTATCCTCTCCAATATAGATTAGTTCTTCTGACATACAAGAAGAACAAAATTCAAAAGAATATAGACATATTCTGAAGTGAATTTCTATAATATTATTCTTTCTATTTTATAGGACTTATGCTTTTACGAATACTTATTGTTTTTAAAATGGTTAACATAAAAACGTTTAAGATGGTAAATTTTATGTATGTTTCTTACCATAATAATTAAAACAGAATTATATAAAAAATATAACTGTAATACAAAGGGAAGGTAAGTATAATAAGATATATTTAATTCTTATTAGTTTTAAAATGGGTAGTGTTAATATTTTTGGCTTTTTTATTTCTTAAGTATATATATTTTCATGAGTTTCTGTTTTGTTTTCTTATTTTGTTCTTATTTTATTTCTTAAGTATATTTAGTGTATAAAGTATAGATATATATTTCTCTCTGTGTATATCTACATATGTATATATACAGAGTTCTCTGTTAATGTTTGTTCCTATGTGAGGAATAGCGTATACAGAGAACTGTGAGTAAGACAGGGTTATGTTGAAAGAAGGAACTATACCAACAACAGGAAAAACTGATTAACCCTGATGGTTATATAATAAACAGGTAAAAAGAAAATGTGATAATGTGTTACAAGATGATGTATTAATTAAACGTCATCAAAAACAAAAGAAAAATGTTCCTTAAAATTCAAAGAGAAAATGGAATGCTATGTCCCTAGAATGATGCAGCAACAATATGGCAGGGCACCTGCTTATGCTAAATGACATTCCAACATGACCAGTCACGGGGGGTCTACACGCTGGTGATCCTCAGTTAACTTAATTCATGTAATACTGAAAAATACTAACTTTTAAAAATGAGATTAAATGCAATGTGATCACCTGAACTGGATCCTGGCACAGTAAAAGAGTATTAATGGAAAAGTGGTGACATGAATAAAGTGCTCAGTTTAATCAACAATAATGTACCAATGTTAACTTCTTAGTTTTGACATATAAAATGGTATATAAAGTGTTAACATTAAGAGAAGCTGGGCAAAGGGTACATGGGAACATTCTACACTACCTTGTAACTTTTCTGTAAATCTAAAATTATTCCAAATCTAATAGTTTATGAAAAGGAGGAGAGGGGATATAATTAAGGTTGTACCTACCCACACAGGAACACAAAACTGAGCTACAGTGATGTTCTCATGATAGCACAGAGGGGAGTATACACGCTTCATTTCAAAATAACCCAGAGACACATGGGGAAGTAGTGACTGGTACAAGGGCCTGACAGAGGCTTCCACACACTGGTAATTCCTTTCTAATCACCTACATGGATGTGATTCTTTTATGATAAATGGACTGTACTTTTTATTACATTACCGCTCAATAAAAAAGAAATTAAAAAATACTTACCTATTAGTATATAAGTTAGAATAATGTCAAAATAAATGAGATGTACATGTGGTGAAGAAAAGAACCTATACAGGGCCAGTTATAGCAGTTATTATATCATAAGTAAAATACACAGAGCTGGGAAAGAACTTGGAAATTACCAACTCCTGGCATAAAGTTCTTTATGTTGGTGCCCTAGAGATACGGATGCAGCTGGGCTCGCAGGTCCAGACATCTGCATTTGAGCCAAGTTCCCAGGTGATCTGATGCACACCCAGATCCTACCACTGAACCACCCCAGGAAGGGTAAGTCACCAGGTTCCCGGCTCTCTACACCAGCAGTCCAAAGGCCCAGCCAGGACCCCTGGGATAGTCTAATTCCACAATAGATAAATCTCAGTAAGACCTACTCACCTTACACGGCTAATCAAAGCTTTTTCTATCATAATGGCTTTTCTACATTATAAATAACACTGAGTTTTTCCAACATAGTTTAGATTTCATACTTCAATTACAGCATCAACACATTAGTTATTTACTTATTAAATAATGACACTTTATAAATTCATGCAATATTAAAGCTAGAGGGCACCTAACCCACCTATTCGTTTTAAAGATGAGGAAACTTATATCAGAGATATTAGTAACTTGTCACGAGATTCTAGATTCAGTTCTTCTTTAGGTCAATAAAGTAAACTACACTTCTCTCTTGTGGTTACTGTCTAACTAGTAACTGTCTAACTGATATTATCAGCAGTACAGAGTATCACTAGTTTATGACTTGAGTTACTTCAAGCATAATTCAGCTCATGTGATTTCTATGAAAGTTTCTGTTGAAAATAATTCTGGCTGCAGAACAGTATGATGGTAAATGAAAGAAAAAAAACTCCATTAAATGCTTAAATCAAGGTGCTCCATTTTAATTGTAGATAAGTTATGTAAATTAGAAGGAATTTAGGAAAATTTCTTAAGAAATAACAACTTTAGGTAGGCAATTGTAAGGAAGATAACAATCATGCACGCCAAGGCCACGTGATTCTTCCACAGGCCCCAAGGTGAGAGGTCGATGCCCTGGTTTATCAAGTATTCCTCACCGGTACAGCTGAAATGCAACAGAAACAGAATGTGACTTCATTCTCACCATCTGTCCAATTTTACTCAATATATTCATTGTTCCTTTGTTAAAGAAGCATATAGGTTATCAAGCCTTATATAACTATCCCTTTATATAAAATAGGTAACAATGAGCACTTACAATTCTGCTAGATATTATGCTAAGCAACCTGCACATAACGCTTCAGTTAATTCCTAATATAATCCAATGGGGTAAATATTATACACATTCAAGACATGAAGAGATAAGGTTTAAGGAACTTAGTCAGGTTCACAGACTCACACTTTGAAGTAGGTTGCCTCTCCAGATTCATTTGTTTCCAAATCTATGATGCTGCTCTCTTCAAAGGGCAGAAACATTTACCAAGTAATTTTTCACTTACTCCTGATGGGGAAAACCTCAGCTTTAACACGTGACATCTAGCGCTCTCACAAAAATGATCAACGCCCTGTAGGGAACTCATTACCCACAAACCACCCATACAAAAGACGGCAGGCTAAGAATTCCAACTAGGAGGAGAGGCGAGGAAGGGCTTCCTGCCAGTTAAACTTGCTCAGCTCTTGCAACCAAGAGTGGAATGAGCATCTCAGAGGCTCAGCGACAAGACCTCACCAGCAGGCCCCGTAATCAGGTGTAGGCCTTGTAGCTGGAGGAGGGCAGGATGCCGTACCTGCCACAGGTGAGACAAGCCCCGGTACTAAAAATACAGACACAGCTATTACCTGGTACCATATTTGTATGACTCTTGGCATTTACTAATTCCAAAACAAATGTCATACCCAAATAAAAAGAGCACAAGTGGGCAGAATACTTCTCTTTATAGAGGTTTTTTGGCAATACACTGACCCTTGAACAATGTGGGTGGAGTGTGGCAGGAAAAGGTTCACCCCTTTCCGCTTCTGCTGCCCTTTGAGCTCTTACTCCTGACCATGGGTTGGGCTCCCAGGAGCCGTGTTTGTGGATCCACACACTTCACATGAGACATACAGTGTGGATACTGCAAGGCGTTGCTAAAACACCAAAGCAGCTCATTTCAAACTCAGATGTTCTGAAAATCAAAACTCACACCCACAATCAAAACAACAAAAGGAACTTTTAAAGGGTCCAAAACAAACAACACACAAGAACCATTTCTCCAACATAAATACAATCTGACTGTAGTAGAATACCTACAAATTGTACAGCACTTTCACATGCATTAATAAACAATTATCTTTGTTATCTTATCGCATTACAGATAAGAAAACTTAGCTCACAGCACTCACAGACCTGAAGGGACTCACACCAGCTCTGAGCCCAGTGGCCTTTCTACATCACACCACACAGTAAGCAAACCCATTACGGCACTGAGTGTAAACTTACATGGCAAAGCTACAGGTATTGTTTGCTGTTACATTGAGTCCCGGGCAGAAGTTCTGTCCCAAAAATTCATTATGCCGCAAAGCCTATAACACAACGGGGAGTGGGGCAAGGTAAATAGTTTTAAAAGACTTTGCAAAGAATTATCACAATCCCATCTTTCTACTTTCATCTTTATTGTTATTTCTGAAAACAAACCAAACTTCATATGCACAATCTTCGTCACACCAAAGTAACTAACATGAGTTATCCTGGCAATGAAGAGGCCTTGAGGTGAATTTTGGCTTCTAATACAAAGGAAATAAAGTATTTGGCCAAGAGGGGAGACCTCTGGCTGTAACCCCAGAACTCCTTCGTTTTTCTCTCCCCAGTGTTATAACACTGTGAACACTACAATTAAGATGATATAGTGATACTCAGTAACTTTTCTTAATTTATGGTAACACATATTATATCATTATTGTCTGTTTTAATCAAAACCACTTATAATTCTTTGGAGCTGATTACCTTTCTAAAGCCAATAGTGGCTGTATATATTATATGGTCTTGGTTTTTCTTCCAAATTCCCTTTCAATATATGCATAAAATATGAATAACAGTCTCCCATTGTCTCAACTATTTCCTGTTGCCCTTAAAAGCAAACCCATTTTTTTTTTTTACAACAAGTGGTCAATCTTTCTCCTTCACTATGACATATCTCCCCACCCTTCACCTCAAACAGCAGGGTGACTGGGGAAAACTCAGGTGATCATCATGGTGACCTAAGACTTAATAGATAACTCTCCTTCATTGGTCCCCAAATGATTTCCTGAACACCTCCAAGTCCTTGTCTGGGGACATGAGATGGTCAGGCTTTATTTTGGTTGTTCCCAGCTTGGGAACAATGACCCAGCCACGGTAATAGAGGAGGAAAACTTACCGTATAGCCGTACCGAGGAATGCTGAAGTACTGAAGCCATGACAGCCACGGCACTATTGTTTTGAGATTGACCAACAGCCCAGAAAAGATCTACAAAGAGCAAATATGAAGAATCAAGACTGGTGGAGTGATTTCATGAAGAATTCTAGAGACTATAGAGAATACCCTCTTTAGGTACTGTACAACCTTGTAAACACTTCTGCTGGGGCCAAGTCTTTCTGGAAATTTTGTCCACTCATCTAAAGACTCAGCATATCCTCTTTGCATGGATATTCCTCTCTATAGCTGAGGTTGTTTATGGTTTTAAAGGAATGACAATATATCTGTGTTTCCTTTAATTAGAAATTCCTTGTTACGGCTTTACTTTCTCTGTGACTGCGCACAATGGAAGGTCCATGAGTACTGCCTGTTCTAATGATACGACCACTGTACGTTCCCACCAACAGACATAATGAACATATCCTGAGCCCCTCATGCCCCTTTCTTCTTCATAACACAATAAACTTTGTTGTTTACAGGGTTTGCATTCTATCTCCCAATGACTTTAGGAACAATTTTGGGTTCAGAACGCATGCCTAAAGTAACCCATAGCCTAGACTGGTACACAGTATAACGTGGTGAAGTATAGCATAAAATATGGTAAACACCTTCATTTAAAGCAACAAAAAGCAGTATTGCAATGGAGACCCCAGGAAGGACCGCTCCAGCAACAGACAGGTACATAAGAAGAGGTTCATACAAAACTTCTCCTCACTGGCACTGCCATGGGGGACGGGCATAACAATGACAATGCTGCTGGTGTCACTACACACATTGTAACTTGATCTAACCAAGTGTATAACATCTCTCAGTAAAATATGGTTTTAAAAGTTTTATGCATAAAGCATTAAAGTCATAATCAAAGGCTCTAACATATCAAACAAAACATTTTTATATTATCCAAGGACATATTCTTTATTGGATGCCATTTTAGGAAATATGTACAAGGATTATCATGTTCTCAATAATATTTATATTGGTAGTTTTCAATAGCAATTTTTTGTGCTAATTACAAACTTTTAAAGATATCTACTCCTGCTCTAGCAGAAAGGACTTGGGTAGTAAGTAAATAGGCTAAGCATTCCTGTTTACTCCATGTAGGAGGGGATATGTGACAACTGGTTCCTTTCACCTGTTCATATATCTATGTTTCTGCAAAATTTAGGAGCACGTAAGCTTAGGATTAAGTAATCATTAAAGAAAATGCCTAGATATATTGATATAAGAGAATGTCAAGAACCCAGAAAGGAGGGGCCTTAGTACTGTGTGGACTTTGGAATTTTCAGTATTTTTCAAACACTCCTTTTCAAAATATAGGAGGGTACCCAAGATAGATGACCCATACCACATACTGTTTTATTTCTCATGGAGCTTAGCTTTTCCCTTGGAAAGTATTTGATCCATCCAAACCATTTCAGTTGTTCGTTAAATAAGACAACAGTTCACTAACACCACCATAAAATTTAGGCAATTAACCTATTGTTTTTATAAGGGAATCTTCCAATAAAAATTTTCTGGGTTTTGCAGTTCCCATTTATCAAGGTTTCACTATATGTCACCAAGAAGCATCATTTAAAATCTCATTTGTAAAAACATGTTAACTAAAGTTGTAGTAACCATATTGGAACAGAGCAAAAAAGGCTGGGTAAGAGTCCAGAAAAAGCTGGTACATTCCCTAATATGAGCTATACTTTAATATATGCTTTCCTTAAAGCTAAGGGTCCCATTTACAGAATCCTCCAAGCAGATTTTCCATGAAAGGCAAATTACCAGGAAGGAACGAGAGGCAATAATTACTTCTCAGAGAAGCACTGTTTCTACTCACCATCATAAACACAAAAGAGATGGTCATGAGAAGTGTTGCTATGGATACCACACTCTGACCTGCTGCTATGGCCAGTGACATAGAACTGGCCGTATAAGCCACCATCGCCAGAGTAAACATCATGATGAAGAAGGACTCCACCACTGGTTTCAATCCTTAGGAAGACAGAAGGGGTTAATCCAACTGCCTAGGTCACTGTGTACCTCGTTTTTTTTATTGTGCAAATAATACTCTATTTTGAGAAACTGATAGCAGAATGAAAAAATTCATCCCCTACCAAACCATCCTGGGTCACTAATTTCATTGATCTCCCCCCACCCCATATAATTGCATAAAATGATCATGCAATTTTCTATTTTATACTTACTGCATTAGCACTTTGCCATGTAACACCTATGCTTCTTTATGTGGAATTATTAACAATTTCTGAGTGCCTGAGATGGAGATCTGGAGGCAGCACACCTGGTCAGAATTCTACTGGCTTCTCTTCAGAGAAGGAGAATTGTCAGGAGCACACCCTTTTCACCCAGACATCACCACATTATTCAGTGTTTGCTGTAACTGTGTTGGTGAAGAAACTGGGAACACGAGGATTACGTGAGCTCCCAGTAGTTTCACTACCTGAGGGAGAACCTCAGAACCCAAGTCTCTGAGACAAAGTAACACAGAGTTTGGGATTGAGGATGGGGTGAAATTACATTTCATAAAAATGCATTATACACTATAATGCGCTACAATTATGGGTCAATTTGAAGATTTTTTAAAATTTATTGGGGTGATAATTGTTAGTAAAATTACATAGATTTCAGGTGTACAATTCTGTATTACATCATCTATAGATCCCATTGTGTGTTCACCACCCAGAGTCAGTTCTCCTTCCATCACCATATATTTGATCCCCCTAACCCTCATCTCCCACCCCCCACCCCTCTTACCCTCTGGTAACCACTAAACTATTGTCTGTGTCTATGAGTTTTTGTTTCTCATTTGTTTGTCTTGTTCTTTTGTTGTTTTTGGTTTATATACCACATATCAGTGAAATAACATGGTTCTCTGCTTTTTCTGTCTGACTTACTTCGCTCAGCATTACACTCTCAAGATCCATCCATGTTGTCACAAATGTTCCTATATCATCTTTTCTTACCGCCGAATAGTATTCCATTGTGTATTTTGGAACAGCCATAAGACCACCAGTCAGGAGTCTGAGGATCTAGATACTATGCCTAATTCTTTATGACACACCTCTCATTTGTAAAATGAAAGTTTAAACTATATCAGTGAATCTTCTCTTATAGAGTTTTGAAACAAATACATGTATTTCTGGTATATGTGTATGAATCAGGAAATACATGGAAATTCTGAGGCAGTGAGCCTGGGGTGAAGCCTAAACACGATGCACAAATGAATCTGTCTACATTTATCAAACAACTACTTTATTGAACTACTATGCACCAAAAGTTGCTACCTTTCACTATCTTTACACACACATACAGATATATATACATAAGAATATACATAGATAGGTAATAAATATCTCAGCTCCAGCTCCCCCTCATAGTCTCAAATACTTTCATGAATTCTTTCCATGTCTGTAAATGACACGTACTGCCTCTCAGTAAAATATAGTTCTATAAATAGGTTTAAGAGTTAGGTTGGGAAAAGTCATGAAAAAAGTCCTCTGAGACCAGATTTCAGAGTGTGCACAATAGATTGATGCTTCCTTATCTCATAGCTTGGTTTATACTTTTGGGAACCAAAAACATGCTTGTGAAAAGAAATTAGCTTCCCCTCACATTGGAGGCTAAACACACATACTTTCTTATTGCTTACCTAACAAGAAGTATGTGATACAAGTAAATATAATACTTGGTAACATCCTCATGGGTAGTAAATCAGATAATAATTTTCCAAAGAAATAAGATGACACTCTGTAGTATCCACTGATATATTCATGCCTAAAAAACAAAAATTATACCATACACCCCACATTAGTTTAAGAAGGCGCAGACCAGATGATGAAAACACTTGCTGTACAGATTTCTGTGGCCACCAGGGGTCTAAAAGACACCTTCTCACATCCTGCAGGTTTACCCACCCCTTTCACCCAGTCAGCATGAGGCACCAACCTTAGGTGCCCTCCCCTGGGACATCGTCCCTCCAAGCTCTGTACAATGACCCCTCTTCTCCCTCCTAATGGCATCCACTTTGCCCTTGGGGACCCCCACTCCAGGTAAACAGGTTCTGCATCTCCTCCCTCTTCCGACACTGGCTCACGTGAAGAAGAGCACGTCAGCCGCTGATCCCAGTGGTCAGAGAGGGTTTTCTTTCTCCCCACTTCTGATTGTGAAGAAGGTGGCACTGCTATTCTCCACACCCCCAAGTACAACTTCCGTGCACTAATCCCTGGTTAGTCCTTCCCTCTGAAGTCCTAGAGGCCCCTCTTCCCGTGATTCCAAACTCTTCCACCAATATCTTCATTCTTTCCTCAAGCATATAAATATAGGGAAGTCTCTTCCAAATTCGAAAAACACATCAAAGAAAATAGCCTGCACTTTATTTCAAGGCTGCCTTCTGGCTCTTTCCATTCTTCCTTCCATTGAGGGCTAAGCTTACCCTATATTCTTTGTCACCTTTACCCACCCACCTTCAATTGTATGTTCGACACAATACTTTCTTTCTACCAAGCCCCTCAAACTTTTTCTGAAGGTCATCATGACTTCGTATTTGCTAAAAACAAAAGAGCCTTTGCAGCCTCTTTATTTCGTACTTTCTCTGTATCATTAGCATTTGCTGGCTATGCCCTAATCTTGAATCTCCTTTTTCCTTTGGTCTCAGGCCCCACATGCTCCTGCTTTTCCTTCCAGTCTCTGGCTGCTTTTTCTCAATTAACACTAGTCATCCCCAGGAAGCAATCTGGGGTCTGAAATTGGATGTGACCAGTTTGAGCAACAGTCCCGACACTGGACAGCCCCCTTTCAGAACAGAGACATACTCACATAAAGAGCTTCTTCTCGACCACAAAGAGCTCTACAGCTGAAATACTGCTGAAACACTGGTTGGTTGTCAAGAAAAAGAGCACCCCAGCTCTGCGATGAGAAAAAGGGGATGAAAACACTGCATCAATGAAACATCCCTGCATCAATTTCCTACCTGAGAATACTCTTTCTTTAAATGGTATAACGTTAACAACTATGCTGGTCAAAACAGAGAGGGAAGTGTGAGCCCTTTCAGGTCTTGCACCATCCCTGTGTCTCCTCACGGTGCCCCTGGGACTCTATATAGCACGGTTTGAAATTCTGGGTTCTGGGTTACCATGGATTGAAGTGTGTTCTCCCAAAATCCCTATGTGGAAGCCTTAACCCTGAACGTGATGATACCATGTTTCCCTGAAAATAAGACCTAGCCGGTCAATCAGCTCTAATGCATCTTTTGGAACAAAAATTAATATAAAACCCAGTCTTATTTTACTATAATATAAGACCAGGTATAATATAATATAATATAATATAATATAATATAATATAATATAATATAATATAATATAATATAATATAATACTAGAATAGAATAGAACAGAATAGAATACTGGGTCTTATATTAATTTTTGTTCCAAAAGACACATTAGAGCTGATTGTCCGGCTAGGACTTATTTAACATAGTAGTTAGAGGTGTTGTCTTTGGAAGGTGATTAGGTTTAGATGAAGTTATGAGTGTGGGGTCCTCATGAAGGGATTAGCACCCTTAGAAGGAAAGGGAGAGACCTCAGAGCTCTGTCTGCATCACTGAGGACACAGCAGGAGGGGCAGCAAGCAAGCAGACGGCAAATATCAGAGCCCAACCATGCTGGCACCCAGATCTCCAGAAGGGTAAGAAGTAACTTCTGTTGTTTAAGCTACCCCGCCTAGGAGTCTTGTTATGGAACCCAAGCTGAGGATTACATAGGTGTTAAAAGTACTATCGCTTTGAGTTTTAACTAACAAAAACACTGACTACCAGTCCCAATGTATGAACAAAAAACCAACCAAATAAAGCCTGCAAAGGTTAAAAAGCTCTATTAACCACTTTTTCAAAGTTGAGTAAAAACACTAAGACATGAGGAGGCAAAATGAAAGAGTGGAGGGAAACCCCCGTCGATACCTTACTACATGCTTTTACCACATAATCATCAGCAAAACCTTGACAACACATCACCAACATTACTTCCCACATGCTCAAAAAGAAAGCAGATCATGCTTATGAAGGAAAAATGAATTTGTGCATGTGTAATTAAAGAATGACTATTAATGCTTCTCTCTCGGTAAAATAATTAAGGTTTAAAAAGGAAAGCACACAGTTTATTGACACTTTGATGGAAATATAAATTTTACGATAGCATGACACAGCCCTGAAACAGTGTTAGGAATACCTTCATAACCAAACACTTTAACTAACATTGAGGATGTGAGTTGAAACAAGAAAAGATGAAGTAAACATTATTTAAATGATACAAAATTAAGACAGTGTTTTAAAAAAATGTAAACTCAAGTGTACAACCCCCAAAGGGCCAAAAGACACTCAGTAATTGTTTTTAACACCAAAATTATAATTATAAATAACTTAGGTAACAAGCTATCTTAAAAGTAAATGTTTATACAATAATGGATAAGTGGAAAAGGCAGACAGAGTGCACATGCAGCTATGCAAGTTTACAGAAACACCAAAAAGAGCCTAATTTCAAAGTAAAAGCTAGTTTCAGAAACATAGGACATATCTACATTCAGTTCAATTTGTTAAGTCTTTCATGAATTACTTCTAATTCATAAGGTAAGTTATTCTATAGAAAATATAGTTTTTATTGTTAAAGTATTTAATATATTTGATTTAAGGTGGTAATCCCTGTCTATAATATCTAATTATGGATCCAAATATATTTTTAAATAACTTTTCTCTTTTCTCTACTTTATTTACTTTGACAGTCAATATTATTTTATATTAATTTCAGGTGTACAGCACAGTGGTTAGACATTTGTACACTTGAAGAAGTAAGCCCCTGACTAGTCTAGTCCCCACCTGGTACTATACATAGTTATTACCATATTATCAACTATATTCTTTATGCTTGACTTTACATCCCCATGACTATTTTGTAACTATCAGTTTGTATTTCTTAATCCCTTCAACCTTTTTACTCTGTCCCCCAAACCCCCTCCCATCTATCACCCCGATAAATCTAGTACCCATCTGACACCATACATAGTTATTACAATGTTATTGACTATATTTTTTCTGCTATAAATACTGTGTCACAACCAATATTTACTTTTTAATCCTTTACCATTTTATATTCACTCCCAACCCTTCCACCCATCTGGCACCCATCAAAATGTTCTCTGTATCTATGAGTTTGTTTTGTTTTGTTCTTTAGATTCCAGATATAAGTGAAATCACATTGCAGCTGTCTTTCTCTGTCATACTGACATACTCCACTCAGTACAGTACCTTCCAGGTCCATCCATTCTGCCATAGATGGCGAGAACCCACTCCCCTTCATGGCCAAGCAATATTCCATTGTATATATGTACCACCTCCTCTTTATCCACTCATCCATCGATGGACCCCCAGGATACCTCCACATCTCAGCCATTGTAAACAATGCTGCAATGAACAGATGGATGCATTTGTCCCCTCAATGTAGCATTTGGAGTTTCTTTGGATAAATACCCAGAAGTGGGATTACTGGGGTCTTCCTTGTCTCTTGTTATAGCCTTTGTTTTAAAGTTTATTTTGTCTGGTATAAGTATTACTACCTCAGTTGTTTTTTCCAGATTTTCATGAAATGTCTTTTTCCCATCCCTTTACTTTCACTTTGTGTTTGCCTTTTGATCTGAAGTGATTCTCTAACAGGCATCATGTGTATGGGTCTCGTTTTCTTATCTATTCAGCCACCCTATCTTATGATTGGAGCACTTAATCCATTTATACTGAAAGTCATTATTGATAGATATGTACTGACGGCCATTTTATTATTCATATTTTTTATCTTTTTTTTTTTTTTTTTTGTCTTAAAGACATCCCTCTAAGATTCCTTGTAAAAGTGGTTTGGTGGTGATGAACTCCTTTAGCTTTTTTTTGTCTGGGAAGTTCTTTATCTGTCCTTCAATTCTAAATGATAGCTTTGCTGGGTAGATTAATACTGATTGTAGGTTACATACCTTTTCTCTTAATACACATTAAGTTGTTTAGCTATCACCACAACCCCGTAAGGTAACCATTAGTTCCAAGAAGCTCATAGACTACACATGATTAGAACCCAGCTTGTCAGTTGTACAGGTTAGAGAAAGAGGAGAATGAGCATCTCCCTGGGATAAATCATTCCCAAAGAAGAGAAGAAAACCATTGTCCTCATGAGCAATTTCAAGTTATGAAAAATTGGTAGCAACTTAAATCAAAATACAAATTAAAATAAATCCAATGCCCTGTTTCTCCAGAAAACATTGGAAGAGACAGCTAAAGCTCTTTTTTATTTCTCTGAATTCTTCTACCATGATCTTTAATGGCTACATTTCCAGGTCTTCTTTAAAATTTCAGTGGAGGACAGGTGTCCCAATATTTTGTTCCAAATGCTTCCCGCTGGACAACACAAAAGGTTCATGGGCTCTAGATCCTGTGATAAGTATTCTGCACTAGGTGAAAATATGGCATCTACCAAGGTACAAACCACCAATTAATAGCAGGTTTGGAAACAGAGAAGAACACAGCCACCAAGGTAGGTAAAGAGAAAAATGATGACCTAACTCTATAAAGGAGCTGCCATAAAAATTTCATTGTAGAGGAACACTGTCTGATTCCATTCAGGAAATGTTTTACCTGAGTGAGGTTTTCATGCTTTTTCTTTCTTTCATAAACAATCACCCTTTTCCAGACATCAAAATAGATTCCATTGAAGCCACTGAAAGTTTCTCCCAATAGTAAAATGGGGATAAACCACCCACCTCTCGGGCAGGAGGGTAACCTGAGGCCATGGATGGAAAGCAGGGAGCACAGTGCTGGCACAGAGCAGCTCTAAATACACAAAGCAAAGGAGAACTCCGCGGTCTGCCAACTTGCTGAGCACCTGTATTCACAGCACACCTGAGCCCATTACAAAGTCTCATCATGCAACAATAGTTCTAAGAGCACATTGTGACTGAAACTGGGGAAGGTACACTGACGCAAGTGTTAATCATATATCATAGCCACACACAAAAAAGCCTAATATCAAAGTAAATATGAATTTCAAAACTGAAAGCTAATTTTAGAAACACAGGACACAGCAACAATTCAGCTCAATTTGTTAAGTTTCTCATCTAAGACTACAATAATGTGCATAATGTTTCAGAACTAGTAGACAGTGAAATTCCTTCTAAATTAGAAGAATTTATTTTATAACACTAACCAGTTTTTGTTAATTTAACGTATTCTAATTCTTTTCAACGTGGTAATCCATATTACTGTTAGAAAGAAACTGAATTTGATCCATGTCCCCACGTCAAATAAATCAAAAAACAGAAAGGAAATTAACTCACAGGCAACAAAAGAAAAAACTAATGAACTATGAGAAAATGTAAAACTTTTTGTATCAAAGGACACTATCAACAGAGTAAAACAACCTACAGAACGGCAGACGATGTCTAAATTTACATCTAATAAGGGGTTAATATCCAGTATATATAATGAACTTTTACAGCTCAACAAAAAAAATCCAATTAAAAATGGGCAAACAACTTCAATAGACATTTCTCCAAAGAAGACATACAAAAGACCAATAACCACATGAAAAGATGCTCAGCATCACTAATCATTTGGGAAATCAAAACATCAGTGAGAAAATACCACTTCACAATAATTGGGGTGTCTATTATAAAGCAAGAAAAAAAAAGATAATAACAAGTATTGACCAATTGGAAAGAAATCAAACCCTGATACACTGCTGAGAATTGCAAAATAGTACAGCTGTAGAAGACAGGATGGAGGTTCTTAAAAAAAAAAAAAAATGGAATTATGAAATGATCCAGTAACTCCATTCTCAGTATACACCCACAAGAATTTAAAGCAGAGACTCAAACAGAGAGTTATCTGTACACATATGTTCCTATCAGCATTAATTACAACAGCCAAAAAGGTAGAAACAACCCGTGTCCATGGGTAGGTAAATGGATAAACAAAATGTGATATATCCTTAAAATGAAACACTATTCAGACTTTGAAAGGAAATAATTCTGACATGTGCTACACCATGGATGAACCTTGAAGATATTATGCTAAGGGAAATAAGCCAGTCACTCAAGGACAAACACTGTATGACTCCATTTATATGAGATACCTAGAGGAGTCAAATTCAGAGAAAGAAAGTATAAAGGTGGTTTCCAGGAAATGGGGAAAGGAAAATGAAGAGTTTTTGTTTCATGGGTACACAGATTTATTTTGGGAAAACGAAAAAAAAAAAAAAAAAATAAGTTCTGGAGTTGGATGGTTGCAAAACAATGTAAATGTAATTAATGACACTTAACAGTACACTTAAAACTGGTTACAAGGTTAAATTCTATGTTCTGTATATTTTATCACTATATATGTATACAGGAAAATTAACTTTTCCATTAAGCCTTCAGCTCACTGACTTACCCTACTCCTCAATTTCTGCAGTACTTATCTGAAATTCAAACTCTTAATAGATTCTCATAACCTTGAAAAAAGTAATAGGACTTTCTAAAAGTCAGTATCTAAATTTACTTACCTATTCTGGATTCCCGTAGGGTCATGTTTAAGATCATAGAAAATGGCACCTATAATCAGTCCCAGGAAGATTGTTACAATTATCTTTTCCAAAAGAAAAAAAAAGGAAGAGTTTCAATTAAAAGTAAAAACAACTCACTATTTATTATTATAATATATACAGCTATAATCAAATCACTCCATTAAGATAGATAATTTAAATGGCTTGGCAAAAACCCTTTAGAATCAATATGAAACAGTGTGTATTACTAGACTGCTGTCTAAATTAAAATAAAAAACAACTTCTCTGTGTGTTGGGGGGCCTGTCAGGAGAACAAAGGAGACTACGGGAAAAGTTACGGTTCCTCCCAGTGCTTCCGTGGCACTGGCAGTTCAGGGTCCAGTTCAGGCTACGGGTACTTGGAATGCCACACAGAGTAGGAGAGCAGTGCAAGCGATAACAGAGTCATTTCGGGAATAAAATCAACTTGAAATGACAATCATTTCTGGCCTGACCTCTCAAATTTTCTGGTAGTGAACATGCATAGTTTTATATTTCAAGAGGTCGAGTAAAAACAGGATATCTTTACTCTTAGTATGAAGCTAAATAAAAATTTTAAAGCACACATAAAATATCTGACAATGGAATTTTGCACAAAAAGAAAGTAGGGGTGAGCTGGGGATGCCTGCCTATCCTCCTAGGGAGAGCCCACATTGCATGGAAAAGTCACTGCATTGTCACTGTCACCAAAGCATTCAGTCAGCTTTCCCTGAGGGCTCCCAAGTGCTTCCATGACCCAGTCTCCTGTCACTTCTCCAGCAACTTCAGCCTGTAGGGCCCACGGCCCACAGTGTAGAACTAAGCCGCCAATTGTTTGCCATGCTGGCCTACTGTCACTTACTCAGTGTGTTGGATGAGTGCTAAGAAAACTAAGTAAACATCACTTATTTTCAAGATTGATGAAATGGTCTCTGAAGGACACTTCTACCAGGAAAGGGTTAAAGGTTATATAATGATATAATTTACTTAAGGAAATTTTAAAGAAAACAAAATATCTAACCTTGTGTCTTGGAACCTTCAAAGTTAAAAAAAAAACAAATCAGGACTACAAGTACAATGATATCAAGACTTGAAGTAACTTGTCAAGCACACCTTTGGCATGAAGCAAACCAAATTTAAATTGAAAAAGGATCACGATCTGTGAAGGCTAGTTTGTGAAGACCAGAGTCTGGAAAGCATATGATTTGAGACGGCCTTAAAAATTCCCTTGCTAATAAAACAGAAAAAATTTTGAAAAAAATCTATTGCCCTGGCATATTTTAATTACCCTCAGAGAACACGGTACATCACGTCAACAGATCAAGTTTCCAAAACAAATTAGGATGATTCCATCAACATATAAGCATGCTCTATATAAGTCTATAATTTCACACAGTATAACTTTAAGAATATCAAGATTTTTTTTAACTGCATACTCCACATGCTTTGTTTCTTTTGCATTCGAACTTGATATCTTATACTAACATATGATCAGCATTACCATTGGGATGTTTCCTACAGGTCGCAAAGTTCTAAAAGTATTTTCAAAGTCAGCTTTCAAACATACTGACGAAACAGTTAATCCCACAATACTGTCACGCTTTTACAAGGTGCATCTATGTTATTCTTTCTTTCATTAAGAGAAAACAAACAAAGTAAATGCTGCACAACACATCAGAGAAAAACACCCTGTGTGTGTATCTCGCCACTATTTTGAACAGGGGGGAAAAAAAGGAAAGAAAAGAATTCCCTACATATATGATTCTTTGTTCAAATGTGTTTACCAACATTTCTCAAGGTGAGTTCTAATTGATGTTTAAGGCTGTCCCTAAAAAAGTTTTCCAGTCAAATGTTTAATATGCTGATAAAAACAATGAATCTTCCAAGAGATAAGACAATGTTTCCAAATTGGTAAGATTAGAAATGCCTTGTAACATTAAGTGAACATTAAATCTTCTTATACAGGTAATCTATTCATGCCAATATTTTCCAAATACTTTTGGTTAAATGCATTCTCAGAAGCAAAGTCTGATTCACGTAGATAACTAGTTCAAAACCAAGTAAGTCTCTAAGACAACAGACACAAGATTTATGAGCCAGAAGCCATAAAACGTTTTCATAGCTACATGTTCAAACACCTAGAGAAGCAAATGACATACTTGCAAAATTAAAAACCCAAACCAAGGGTCAGTAAGCTATAGCACACACACCAAATAAGGCCCGTTGGCTATTTTTGATCAGTCTATGAGATAAGAATGGCATTTTATACTTTTGTAATGATTGAACAAGAAAGGGAAGAATATTTCTTGCCATATGAAATTTACATGAAATTCAATTTCAGTGTCAATGAATAGTTTAATTGGAGCACAGCCATGTTCATTTGTTTATGCATTATATCATCTATGGCAGCCACTAAAATGGATGAGATTACTACATGAGACAAACACCATATGACCTGCAAAGCATAAAATATTCACTACCTGCCCCTTTACAAAAATAACTGGCATACTTCTGACCTAAGCTAATATACCAATATTCAAAAACCTGAACAAGAGCTGCTCCAGTTAAGCAGATGCTCAGGGACATGCAAGGTTCTATCCCTATTGTATGAGGTCACCACTGCTCTGAACATTTTTGAATTCCTTTTGTGGAACTGAGTTCACTGAGGAGGCAAGTAGGCTGAACAGGCAACTTGGAGACACTAGGCCTGGGGTTTGCAGCTGAAGGAACTCGAGCACCAAAAGATGCAGAATCGTGGTGTATTAGAAATATTTCCACATTCTAATCACACCCTGCTCAGAACTGCCATATACTTGGATAGTACACTCATAAACCACTTGGAGGCAAGAGAAATTTATTTTCCAAGTAAAAAATTCTAATGCATGAATTACACTGAAGAATCAACTCCGTTACATCATCTCACTGTTGACCAATGGGAAACCAGGTTGACATGATTCACTAGACTTGTTTCCAAATAACATCAAATCTACTCTGAAAGAACAAAAGTTTACCCTTGATTGATAGTACACAAACGTGCTCAGGTTCTGACAGAAATGTCAAATAACAAGTCCCAAAAATGTTTGGAGCAATAGCAGTACATTCCAAAGAGGGATCTAGGCTCTAGATCCCTCTAGGTATTAATACTTCAAAAACAACAGTACTGAAGTATGAAAATTATGGTGCACGTGGTAAGAAATCAGTAATAGAGCCAACTCCATGACATCTTTTGGAAGTCAACAGGTTCAGTGATTGATAATAAAATTAACAACCCAAAAAATAACTGGCTAAATTGATTTCCTTAGAAAGGATGGACCAATAAAATGGAAATATTAGGTTTTGTATGGCAGAGGGCTTCAAAATTACAGAAAATCCATATGGAGTATTAAACAACTACCATTAACAGAGTCAGCAAAAAGAGTAAAAGAACATTATTACATCTTAATGAAGAGAAAGTTAATCTGACAGTGAATGATAGCCTTATGTAATGGAAGTTACGTTCGCTTACTACCTTTCTGTCAGTTGTACACCGTTTTAGGCATCTACTGCTGTCTGAAGACTAGAACCCCAAAATGAGGAAGGTCAATTATAAGGAACATCATTTGCACACAGGCTCTTCCCTCAGATATGGACCAGCCCCTCCTCCATTCAGGTGCATTCACTGACATCTAGGTGAAGTCTTCTGTGACTACCTTTGCATTTGATTGAAAATGCAAACCAAACCATTTTACCTGTCTCCCTCCCACAACTGTTCTTTTCTCTTTTTTCTCTCTTCCTTTCTCCACTTCTCTGTTTAAAATTTCCCATAGACCCTTTAACCTTCTGTCATGCTAGACACTTTATTTCTGTATGAATTTATCACCTGTCCTTCCTCATAAGAAACTGTGCTCCAGGAAAGCAGGGATTTTACTTTTATCCATTGTGTTCACTGCTCTGTACAAGCTCCTGAATGTAGCACATGATCAAGAAACTTGTTGATTAAATCAGGAAATAAACATGTACAGCTACCAGAAAACCTCAACTGGGACTAAACATTTGTTTACATCACTATTTTGAAAACAAAAGTTCTCTCTACAAAAATTATCCACTACAGCTTGTCTGAATCAACAAAACAATTCTGAATTAAGTAGTCCAAAAAAAAACACTAAAAAAAGTGTTCTATAAGTAAAAATTTTATTGTGTTTTATTTGTTCCATTGATTGTTTTAATATCCCAAATGGAATGGGGTGAAACTGTCAGTAGAAGACAATGTAATCCTAAAATATATTGTATCAAAATCTAATGTTGCTACATGAGCATTTCAGAGCATAATTAGAAGAATCTGTAAGATTACCTCGGCTATAGATGCATGGGGATTACCCAGTAAGTTTTTGAATGAACGCTTGGAAATCCATTTGAGTTGATGACAGAAGGAGGTGGCATAGGTGGGCTCCTTGAAGACTACACTCTTCTTCTTTTTCTGAACCCCTGAGAGTTGATCTAACTCAGCTTTTGTGTCTCTGAAGAAGGTGGAGTTGACATAAAACTCAGCCAATTTTTCTATGAGTGGCTTATCTCTCTTGGATGGCTCTTCAGTCTCCTTGGCTTTGAAATAAAAGTGGATAGAGAGGGAAAGATTAACAATATAACTGATTTAGCACATTTTTATGTAACCCCATTCTTAGATTCTACTCTAACTCCTTAATCCTAAAGCTTGAGTATAAATTTTTTTTAGGTAAGTCATTGCCTTACACATTAGAAAAATATAGTTAATTGGCCTGACTACTTCCATAAACATGGATATAGCAAACCCACTGACCTTTTCCTAACTATAATATTTGTACCCTGACTCTCCTAAAATAAACGTCTTACCACAGCGAGTTTTCATTATTCATATAAAGACCTCATCTTTCCTTTCTACTATGTGCAAAATGTATATAGTGTCATGTTTCTCATTTCAAAACACTACATAAACAATGAGTATATTTTTTTAATAGAAGCTCCCCTTAGAACTGACACTATCAGATATATGCTCATTTATAAATTACATCAAAAATACTTATCACATTCATGGACAACAATACCTGTGTTGGCTGGTGCTACAGACTGAATGTTTGTGTCCCCCCCACAACTCATATACTGAAAGCCAATCCCCAGTGTGATGGCATTTGAAGGAGGGGCCTTTGAGGAATGATGACATCATCAGGGTGGAGCCCTCCTGAATGGGGTTAGTGCCCTTAGAAATGGCCTCAGGGAGCTCCCTCCCTGCTTCCACCATGGGAAGAGGCAACAAGAAGATGGTCGCCCACCTATAACCAGGAGGCTGGACCTCAACAGACACAGAATCTGCTGGCGCCCTGATCCTGGACTTCCCAGCCTCCATAACTTGAGAAATAAATGTTTGTTGTATAAGTCACCTAGTCTGTAGTATTCTTCTTACTGCAGCCTGAACACACTAAGACAACTGACACGAGAGGGGAGTGTTAATAATGTAAATTCACAAAGCTACATTTTAATGAGCTACCACACTGCTAGTCTTCAGGAAAATCAGGTGATAATCTGTGACTCTGGACAGATTCACATACCTTCACCGTCTTCATCCTCTCTGTTTGATATCACAGCAGAGGAGTCTCCATTAATGACATCCAGAAAGAAGTCTGCAGGGTTATTATAGGACTCACAGTGGTGACCTACAAAAGAAGGCAACTTCACTACATGAGAAAAACAATATACATGTTGAAAAAGAAAAGAAAGCTGCACGTAGGACTAACGTTCCTAAAGCAGGGCAAAGAGCAAAGCCAGAGAAGGCGCAGCAGGACTGTGTTTGTGAAGAGCCAGGGCGTGCTCTGTTTGAGTTCCCCAAGGGCCTGCAGGAATTCCAGCACCCACTATAGTAGGGTGCTTCTCCACCGACCAAATTCAGGTCCAAATTGTGTTCTATTGTGCAGCTGGAATTCAAATACAGAGAACAAACTACCAAAGCAGGAATCTCAAGAGGACGTGAGTAGCACCGCCCACCTGAAGGATTACATTCACTTCTTAAGCCAGAGCTTCTGAACTCATCTTGGCCTATTGTCTGACTCTTAGCATCACCTCCCTTATACTCACCAGTCACATATAAATGCTTGACTATTTTAAATGATAGGGATTCAACATTAACAAATTTCATGGACCGTGACCTATAATCATATTCAAATATCTCTAAAATAAAGCAGACTGCATCAGCCATAAAAAAATATTACACCTTTCCATCTGAAATACAACCAAGCAGCCCAAAACTGTCAGAAATGTTGGCCCATCAAAGTCAGGCTCAGGAGTAGTCATTCTACTGACTGTAAGTCACTCATATCCACTCCAATCTAATTTTACTAGAAAAGGAAGCAGCATCTCCATGAACCCTCATAAAGTCAGAACAACATCCCATGGAAGGGAAAATAATGATTAAACCTGATCTGTAGCGCAGTCAAGAACACAAATATTTAGGCGTATTTTAAGGCCTTTCCAAAAATGTTCAACTGACAGATAACTGGCTATGAGGCCAATATATTTATTGAACTGTTAGGAAACGGTCACCAGAACTGGCAAGCAGATCAGATATAGGCCCAGTAGAAACCGTCCTACACGTACACAGAGTATGCACGCATACTCAAATAGGACAAGAAAGAGGCCTAAATAACAAGCCAGTGCTGCAAAATGAAGAAAACTTCTAGCACCAAACTGACCAAAGATGTTCTGCAGTGGTGGAACCCATACTGTGTCTACCCAACGATCAAACAGCACTAGCGTCCTTCTCTGCTCTCTTTCTATTGAGGAAGGATCTCACTGCAGGAAAAAGGCAACCATACCAGCTGATGCAAAGTACCCCAAGGCCTCCTGAGCAGGCCCGTGGAACATTACTCTTCCTGAGGCCAACAAGGTGAGGCTATCAAACAGCTTGAAGATGGAATAACGAGGCTGATGAATGGAGAAGATGATGGTTCTTCCCTGTTTAGACATCCTAGTTGAAAGTGAGAAAATAACGAGTCATTAATCATCTGAAACGTGCACCTCTTAGCAGCGAAATTTACTCCAGCCTCTACTACATTTATTCCTAGTTCAACTTGATTTTCTCTTACTAACTTCCCATCTCCTGTTATCTCTCTGGGAGTTAGGGGAGATAAATCCAATGTTGTTATGAAATATGAAGGTTTCTGAAAGTGTGTCCCATGAATGGTCTGGTCTAATATCAACTAGAACATGAATGAAAACTGCACATTCCTGAACAGTCTTCCCAGACCTACTGGGTCTTGGGAATCCTTATTTTTAACAAGCACCCAGATGAGTTGTCAGTACACTCACATTTGAGAACTTATCATGGACTAAATATTAAAACAATCATTGATGCTCCAGTCTCATGGATCATTGAAGTCTTCTGGTTCTATAGGAATTGGTGTTCAATCTTCAGTCCTAACACTACAATTAACATTGCTGAGTTCTTACTATGTCTCTGCTGAATATAGGTACCCACATCTAAATTTTCACAATATTGTTATGAGGCAATACTGACAGTACCAACAGTGTTATTACTTGCATTTTACAGACAAGCCTAAAGGTAAAGTAACTGGCCCAGTGTGTCACAGTTGGTAAGGAGCGGGGCTGCGGTTCAATGGACCGTGGCCAAAACATTGCTAAACTACATTTACATGGGATTTGCTACTTATGGGTAGAAGAAACAAAGGCTAAAACTACTATTCAAAAACTGTTATAATTAAATATATTTTATGAGAAGAATCACTTCAATTTAAGCATTTTCTATGCACATACCATATGTTGGCAATACATACACATTTGTTCTGCCTCAAAGACAATCAGGCCAGTAAATCAGTAATTTGAATATGATGTGCAATAGAAATACCTGAGATTCCCTTGTAAGCAAACAGTCTGAAGATGATATGAGAATATTAAAGTGGCCAACAGGAATAAGTCAGAAGAAATAAAAAGGGTAGTCAAGGCGAAGAAACATAGAGAACAAAGAGTGTGATGACACAGTCTATTCAAGAAGCTACAAGTAGTTCACTATCATTGCAGAGTTAGGTTGGGGAGATGAGGAGGCTAGCTAATGAAAGAGTCTGCATCAAAAAACAAGCATGTGATGAATCCCTTTACTCAGAAGGTGGAACTTTAGTCAGTAGACAACAAGGAATTGAAAAAGAACTGGAAGTAGGTAAGTGGATTGGTGTGAGAGTCTTGCTACTGAGGACCAATGGCATCATTATCAGTATCTCCTACAAGAAATGGAGACTCTGCATTTTAAGAAGACCCAAGGAGATTAGTGTACACAGTGAAGCTAGAGAGAGATTGGGTTAGAGCTCTAGGCATAAGCAAAGATGCTTATGGGATAACCAGCCAAAACATAGTGAAAATATTTACAGTACTTTTACCAATTCATGATTCATTAATGAACACTGTTAACATAGTTGCAGATGATAAAAATAATATGGATGAATTCTCTAACTGAACTTGAACCCAAGACCCATTACTTGAGATGGTCAATGTATATATATAATTGACATCTCAAACTGAATATTTTGAAAATATTAGAAATCTTCCCATCTTCACATTTCTTCTCATCCTAGCAGAAAGACTTGCTTACAAGTGCACGGCAATCAGAAAAAGCAAGGTAATACTCGGGTGGGAATGCTATAGGTAGACTGTCTGGCAGCTTTTCAAAATTGAGGCTGTGGAAGGGGAGGTTCCCAGGGATGGTGGGCAGAAGAAATGGCCACAAGGGTTGGTTACATGGAACAATTAAGTTAGTTGCTGTGCAAGTAAGAAAATATATTGAGATAATAGGAGTCAAGTTTCTCATTGTCTGAAAAGTCACTTACAAACATGGAAAAGGGTGCAGACAAAAAGAAGACTCAGTTGTTAGATTAAAATTGAAAATATTACCTTGTGGAATTTAAAAAATATATACATAATAACAAATACAGTAATAGTTTCAGATGTATGTTTATGTGTCTTTTTATTGAAACTGCATGTATACACACTATATGTTCAACACATATTTCCTAATAAGGAACTTCTATGTTTCAAATGTAGAAATATATTTCTATATTATATATACACACAGTCACACACATACATGTGTATTTCCTGTCTCTGTCTGCTAAGTGGGCGAGAAGAAATGACACGCCAGTAGTAGGGAGCACTATATAATCAGACCTTGGTTTACAATTCTTACCTACACCAGAAGGGACTAGGGCTCCGTAGAGAAACATCTGGCACAGGAAAAGTATAAGATGAGCCTGGAACCTCTTATTAACCAAAAAGTAAAGAAATACTTGAAGAATAATCATAGACATGTCAAACGGACATGTGTCAGATTCAAGGGGGTTCCACTGGCCAAATCAGGGTTAATTTGGTCATCAAAATAAATAAGAACAATGTATGAGGAAAGAATGATGGAAATACAAAATCACCACCTGGTAACCATCAGACTAGTAGGTGACACAGGCAGGAGTTTTTAGTATATCCTAAAACTGCTGGGGAGATCATTGAAAAGGAACAGGACTTTGGTTTAACACTTGATTACATCCTCTGACAAAATGCTAGTCAATTACAAAGAAAAAAAGTAGTTATTTCACAGCAGAGAAACCCAGCAGACATCCACATGACCAGGTAAAGGATAACATCACCCATGGTGGGAGAAATCAAAACCATGCAGCCCTTGATGTTATACACCAAGAACACAGCATCATTTCTGTGGTTTCCCTGCCAAGAATTCGTGGCCTGATCTAATCATGAGAAAACTTATTGGATGGGGTCAGCTGAGGGCCACCCTATGAAATGTACTCTTGAAGACAGGTGAGGTCATGAGAGGCAAGGAAAGATTGTGAACTGCTCAGGCTTAGAAAAATGTATCCACGGAGAGGATCATCAGACAGAAAGGAAAAAGAGACTGGGACAGCTGCTGAAGTCTAAGTGGAGTCTATGGATTGAATGATGGCAATGGTATCACTGTGACTTCCTCGCTGGAAGGTAAAGAAAGTGATAATGTAAAAGGAGTGTGCTGATAATTTGGAGTTACCCTCCAGAGGATTTGGGGGGATGGGGATAAGCTGAGTTCCAAACTAAAACACACATATTATCATTATTAGCAATAGCAACCACAGCCACTATCGTTTATTGAGCTCCTAATGTGTACCAACCCTGTAAAAACAAATGAACAAACAAATAAAACTACCCATATACATGTGGCAGGGAGGGACAGAGGGAGAGTGAAAGGAATTAAATGCTAAGAGTTGTGGAATCTACGTAAGACGATATGGGATTTTTTTCCAACAATTCTATTTTTTCTGTAAGATTCAAACTTTAAAAAAATAATGTAAAAAAATGTCAACAAGTTAAATATTCAAATTCCTATTATTAACATGATCCTCCCAGAGTCTTTCTTGACAAAAGGAAATGACATTCCTTTTACTCCATTCTTCCATTTTTCAGGTCCCAAGTCTTAGAATCCATGCTCTCAATACTCACAACCTATGTGCAATTCATGAGATAATCCCATTGGTCCTATCTTCAAAATAGATCCAGAATCCACCCACTTCTTACCACATCACCGCTACCATCTTAGTCAAAGCCACAATCATCTCAACTGAGTTAATACAACCAGCCTACTGACTGGTTTCCCTGCACTCACCTTTGCCCAATTACACAGTCTGTTCTCTATGTGGTTGCCATTCCTACCTTCTAAAACTCTCTGAAAGCTCCCAAGTCACATAGGTACAGGAAAAGCCAGTGTTCTCACTGTGGCCTACAGTTATCTGCCACCCACTCAATTCCATCTCCTGTCTTATTCTAAATGCTAAGGGCTGAATTGTACCCCCCCACACACTTCATATGTTGAATTCTTAAGAAATAGCACCTCAGAATGTGACTCTATTTGGGGGTAGAATCTTTATAGAGGTAAATAACGCTACAGAAGGTCATATGAGTGAGCCTTAATCCAGTAAGAAGCAGTGTTCTTATAAGAGGAGGCGATAAGGACACAGAAAAACCGAAGGAGGGTGAAATGAAGACAGAGGGAGAAGACAGCTACCTACAAGCCAAGGAGAGAGGCCTCAGAAGAAATAATCCTGAAGACACCTTAATCTTAAATTTCTGGCCTCCAAAACTGAAAAAAATTAACTTCTATTATTTAAGCCACCCAGTCTGTGTACCATGTTATGGCAGCCCAAAAACTAATACACTAACAAGCCCAACTCCCTTTCTGTCAGTGGTTCCAGTCCCTCTGGCTTCTTGATGTTACAGACACATTAGTCATGGTCTGCCAGAAGACCACTGTCCACTGCCTCCAACTAGAACCCTTTCCCCCAGACCCCCAGGTCTTGCTCACAGCTCAATGGCACATCATTGAGGACTTCCCTGACCATCCTGCTGTATAATACAGCACCCTCAGTCCCACCACAGCAGTCTTCCCCACACTCTTACCTTGTTCCATTTTCTTGAAACACTTACATTTGTTAGTTGACTGTTCACCTCCAAAAAAAAACGATAGAAATGTTTGTCTGCTGTGCTCATTGCTAAATCTTCTGCACCAAGAATCATGTCTGGTACACAGCAGGTGATCAGATATTGCATGAATGTAAGAATAATGTTCCCATAGCATTTACCTCTTCAGGAGCAAAAGGACGGCATTCGCTGTGCTTGAGTCTAAGCCAGTTGTGGGCTCATCCAGGAACAAGATGGATGGATCTGTAATAAGCTCCATTCCAATACTAGTCCTTTTCCTTTCTCCTCCAGACACCCCGCGGGTAAACTGAGTTCCAACCTAAAACACAATTATCATCAATATTAACAATAACAACCACAGCCAGTCATTTGTTGAGTTCCTTACATAAGCCAAACCTGTAAGAGGCACGTTATCTCATATCCTCATTTATTCTGAACAGCAAATAAATTAGTATCTGGGAGGTAGGTTTCTCCTTAATTAGACAGGTAAAGTGAAGCTCAGGTCAGAGCTGGTACATGGCTAAGCCTGATATAAAACCATGTTTCAAATCATTCTATATGTTTCTTATCACATCAAAAGTTTAGCTTTAAGATGGAAGTTAGAACTGAAATAATGTGGCCCTTACATAGTGAAATCTCATTCTGAAAACAGAGATAAAGATAGGGTAAGAAAAGGTAAAAGCATCTATAATTTGTTAGTTCTTCTAATACCCTCCGCTTCCTACCCGACTTAAAAAAAAAGTCCTCATGTGGAGTTACAAGAGCTGGGGGGTGGCAACTAAGGAAGTGCACTTTCTACCATTCACATTAGCACCACTTAAATCACCATAAGCTTCCCAAACTGACCCCTTTTAAACCCTAAATAACCACAGAATTCCCGACTTATTCTTTCAGACAAATTCTGAAAGCAGAATATTCTACAGGGCAACTGGCTCAGTCTTTTCAAACACTCAAGGGCCCTGTATGCGGTTGGGAGAACAGGAAGGTTTGGGGAAAGGCAGGAGATAAGCAACAATTCTTATACTAAGAGTCTTCTACAGAGAATATTCAAATGGTAGTTATGCCTTTGATTTTATCCAATAACAATTGAGCAATAAAAGGCATGGAAAGAGAATTGGAGAAATGTGAATGAATATGAGCTCTATATAGCTGATATCAAATATTATTAATTTTGTTAGTTAACAATGATAGTGTAGTAACATAGCCAAATATCTTTTTCAAAAGTGCATAACAAATATTCAGGAGTGACATATGATATTTATAACTTTGCTTAAATTACTTCAGAAAGAAAAACCTGAAGCCATTATTGAAAAAGTTGTTAACAACTGAGAAATCTAGGTGAAAGTTATTAGTAATCATACTATTATATTAATTATACTATAATCATATCAAAACTGTAGTAATGAGATGATTCTCTCTATATTTCTGTTACATTTAAAATTTCATAAAACATAAACATTCTTAATGTGTTGTTTCAATCAATTACATAAATAAATTCTAAGAAGTCAACAACTGTCTTCAGCTTATATTCCTTGGAAATACATGCAAGGAACTCAGGACAATGACTGCCTAAAGGTAAAGAATGGAAAGCACCTTACTGGAATGATAAAATCTAATAAACAGAGCCCCAGCAAAGGAAACCCAATCACTCTTGAAACGAAAATAAATGGTACAATGAAGAATCTCGGAGGTATTCTACCAAACAAAATACAGCAAAATATACTTTATAGAAAAGACTGTCAGAAAGTATAGTATGACGCAGCAGCCAGAAGAATACCCCCAGTCTTCATTCCCTCTAAGTAAATGATATCACAGGGGATTAAACGGGAGCCATCAGAATCTAAACAGCTCATCTTCACCCAGAGCTTCAGATGTCTTCCCAGCAAATCGTCCATATCTATTCATCAACTGTAAAGTTCACTCATTCGTCTCATTTCCTCTTCCTGATACTGCACAACCCACATAAGGAGTTCTTCTTGTCTCTCCTGCCATAACTGTTGCCTACAAAACTTAAGAGAGCCCAGCACATGCCACTGATATTGGCAGAAGGGAGAGAGGGAGGAAAAGATGGATGCGAGACAAAGTGCCAAAAGAAACCCTGTAGAAAAACAACTTCAGTGCTACACAAATTAGTAATAAGCACCAATTTTAATGAAATAATTTTGGAAGCCAAATTATAGCAAAGTGAAAAACATACATCAAGACCCATGAAGTTTTGTAATTTATAAATTCCAGAAATACACCTCCAAAGCAACAAAGTCCCCTGGAGGAAGAGAGGAAGAATAGCTAAAAGGGGAAGGAGAAAGCAGAAAGAAAGAAGTTAGTGTACAGACACTGAATGTGACAGGACCTAAACAATTTGTGTGGGGGACGATCACGAGCTATAATCACATGGAATAGACACGTGTCCTTGCAAAGAACACTTTTACCTACTGGACCACATGCCATACTTCATTTCCAGGATTCAGTCATTTTTTGACTGTTTTCCTGGTTAATTCCCACCTCCATATTACGTAACTAGTCACTTTTCTCACCCTAAGGCAGGCAGCCACTTTTGACCACACACATTACAGAAAACATGTGACTAAGAGTTACACTAGCCACACTGCGGAGGTCCTATTGCCTGGAGATGATACCATCAGGTTTTTCCACATTACCTTGGAATCTGCCACTTTAGCCAGACCTAACTCTTGAATGACCTTGTTTATCCGTTCATTCTTTTCATGATTTGTCATAGTTGTTGGGAGCCGAAGAGCTGCTGAGAACTGCAAATTTTCTCTCACTGTCAGAGTTCCCATCACAACATCATCCTTAAGGAAAAAGGGCATTTTAACAAGACATATCAGGTCTTTTCTAGTACCATCACTCTTTAGTATATGTAACTTAATCCACAAAAATAATATACCGGGGAGAGTTATAGATAATGATGAACTAGCAATGATACAAATCACAGTAACTCCCGTATACAGAGAACTGCAAAGCCTGATGGAATTAATTCTTATTTCCTATCTGTACACCCAGATAGAATAAACATAACTATGATTACTACTAGCAGACATTTCCAGACTGCTTTATGCAAGGATTTGCCAAAATATCTTTCTAAGCTAGGGGAAGGAGAGAGCTAAATACAAGGAAAACAGTAAAACAGTGTATCTTCTGGAAATACGGTAACTAGAAGTGACATCATGGCCCCTATGAGAGTCATATGCCACCAGGAGAACTAACATCACTGTGCTTACAAGAGTCCTATTCTAGATTCTCCCTGCATGTTCAGGTAACACTACTCTATGTCTTACGGGAGATTATCAAAATCTGGTGCAAAGAAAGATGGCTCTACACCCATGTCATGTCATCAATGGGAAGCAAACCAAACTATCAGCCACGGTACTTGCCCACATAGAAAGAGGACAACTCTAAAATGCAAATCCACACATACTTACCTGTACCACATAACCTGAGGTACATTTGAAATTGGCAGGTTGAGGTGCTCCATTTATCAAAACGTCTCCAGATAGTCCCTGTGGATCTTTCCTTGCAGCTAAGACATCCAACAGCCTATGAAAGGAAACACATGGTTTTTTTCCCCTCCACCTCGGACTATATCTCTCAGATACTCTGAATCCAAATTTTGTGCAAGTTAGAAAGTTAACTGATCAAAAAATTCTATGTTTCAACTAAAATTATGTACTTTTTAAATTGTCACCTTCCTTTTTTTTTCTTTTTCTATTTATTTTTTATTTTTGGACTCTATGCTACAATAAAGCCCAAGAACATAAAGCAGGGCACTGCTGGCTGATCCAGCATAGACCTCCCACACTGCCCTCCAGGCTGTCAACCTTGGTGAAGCCAACACAGGCAATGTGCGCTTTTACCTGAGACTGAGCCTTCACTTTTGCCTTTGGGTCCATCTCCCCACTTTCAATTTTATCCCCTCCCTTTTCCACCTCATTAACTCAAATGTCAATTACCTTATCACCTCCTATTATTCAAGTTTCCTACTCCTAGGACAGAACCACAGCTGGCATAACTGCAAGGGATCCATAGCACCTAGAACCAGACTAGACACGTACTGATGCTCAGCAAAGACCTGCTCTCCTAAAAGTGATCTTTCAACGCACACTAACACTGCAGAGAAAAGGCTTCCGGATACTCGTTATACTCACGAAGATTTGCCTCCACCTGTGGGTCCCAGAATGGCGTTGAGGCCAGGTCTCATGATCCCACTGCAAATACAGAAACAGACTGATTTACTGGGTCACTTTAAATCCGGTTCTACTAATTTATGGTTTGCATTTAGTACACTCAACAAAAGTTGATGAAATTAGCACAAAACAAGCCAAACCAACTTTTCTTTTTTTTTTTCTTTTTTTTTTTGAGGGCGCAGCTCACAGTGGCCCATGTGGGGACCGAACCGGCAACGTTGTTGTTAAGAGCTCCTTGTTAATGCCTCCCCCTCTGGGACTGGCTCAATTCTAACCATCTGAGCTAACCGGCCATCCCAACAAACCACCTTTTAAAGGAAGAGAAAAGAAATGGTCAATTAATAGAAGTCTAGTCTACAAAGAATGTCATTACCAGTTGGGACCTATAAGAAAAATGGCTCAGTTCCCTAGGTACCTAGGAGACACTCAAAATTTGCTAAAGAAAGGAGTCTGTACATTTTTATAAATGATGATTACTTATAGGAAACCCAAGTCCTTTCAATAAAAACAAATGTCAAGAAGAAAGAAAAAACATATGGAAATTAGGCATAGCCTCACTGGAAAGAAAACCTAGTTACATTCCCTCCTATTATATCATGTTCAAATAATACATCAGTCATTTCCATTAGACTTTATCTTCCCTTCTTAGTGCGAAGGTGATGGAAGTGCTGGGTGGGGGTGCAGCTACCTCGGCACCTATGAACACAGGCTGCAAAGAGAGGTGGGAGCAAAAGAGGAGACAGCTGGAGGGTGGGGAGATTGCTTCTACTAACGAATAAAAAAATTGACTAAGCAAATCAGTCAGTATATTAAGAATAATGAGACCCAGGTTTTTCACTTTCTCACAACACATTTTATAAAGATAGGAATATGGAAATAACCCTGGGGCATTAGACAGGAATTGGGTGTCGTGGGTTTTAATCCATATACACAGACAGATACAAAAAGGTTTAGATGTAGGTACACGTAATACATACGTATATTCCCTAGGTCTGTCCCCTGAGAAGCCCTAGAAGCTATGACATCCCAGGAGCAATGAACATTCCAAACACCTAGGTCATGGCTATAAATACAAAACTCCACAAAAAGGAACATCGGCTCATTTCAGGTCTGAGGCAGGCTAAGCACACAGTGAGCCTGGAACTTCTTGCAGTGCCAACAAAATACTCAAAGAAACAGAGAATATGTCCAAAAAAAAAAAAAAAAATGAGTTCAAAACAACAAAACCCAGAACCTACCTTGAAAGGTTTCCCTCTGACCAAATAGGGAACAATAGGATTATTAAGATAAATAATGATAATGCATTACTATTAAATGCTACTGAATAAAATGCAAATCCATGAGCCCATGCTGATATAAGTAAATGAATGAAGAGATGACAAATGAAGCTTTTTCTTTTTAGTAGAATGCAAACTAACCCACACAGAAGAGTAGGATGAAAACAGAAAATCACCCTCTGGTAACCATCATCGTGATAGTTATTGCTGATTCAGGCAGGAGTCATCAATGGTGGCTGAAGCGGGTGTGTTCAGGTTTAATGAGGAATAGGGTTTGGGAATAACGTCAGGGTATCTCCCCTCATAATAGTTATTAATTACAAAATGGAAAGTGGTGACCTTGTGGTGAAGGCTGGCAGACACCAACGTGACCATGAGATCAAGGTTAACTTCACCTGGGGCAGAACAGGAAAATCCCAGGTTGGATGAGACTGAGGAGACAGGATATGGTGGTCAGTCAGCTACGTGAGGGGCGGTTGACCAGCGGCCCCGTAGGACCCACCACTGCATCCATTATGAGGCTTTGCTTTCCCTGGGCGGATCCTAGACAATGACCGAGAGATTCTATAGGAGACGGTCCTTATTTCTGAAAAATATACGGTGGAGGAGTTAGGGATAATAGAGCACCATGTGGACGGCTTGCTCTCAAATGGTTCAGGAAAATCCTAATGACAGTGGGCATGTAAAGAGACAAAATGACTAGCAAGTGCAGTGAAGTGATAACAGGTGGGAAATCTAGGTAAAAGTATGTTTCTGCAAGGCTTAACTTTGAAATCATTTCAAAATAAACTATAATTTTTTTAAAATCTCCAAGTAGAAAATTAATTCCACAAAAAGAAAGAAAGAAAGAAAGAAAGAAAGAAAGAAAGAAAGAAAGAAAGAAAGAAAGAAAGAAAGAAAAAAAGAAAGAAAGAAAGAGAAAGAAAGAAAGAAAGCGAATTTCTCTGAAGATTATAGGATATCCACACGTCTACTGGAATGCACCATTTTTTCCACAGACCTTCAGCATTGGTGAGAAAAAGGCTCAAATTTGGGTATGGAGACAAACTAAGCATAACAGAAACGTTTGTCATAAGGTAGCAAAATCTCACCATTTTGAATTCTCATAGTCAAATTTTGTTTTATCTTCTTCCCCCCAAAGAGGACATCAAGTTCTAGTTATTTAGTTCTAAAAATGACATTACAGAATGTCCAAAGGCAAAATAAAAATCAAGATCCTCACCAGCTTTTTGGGGAATATTTTACTATTTTGAATGGTTGTGGTGTGATCAAACACAAGTCAAAACTAAGAGAAATGAGAGCAATCTTTCTCCCATCCCAGAAATGCTATTTTATTTAGTAGAAGACAGCAGATAGGAGAAAAATTAGAAATGCTGCATGGAATAAAAGGAATGACTTTTCTGATGGATGACTAAACCAGAAATATCAGTAAGCGAAAAAAATGTAGTGTCCTACCAGATTTATCAGGCCGATAACTTTGTAAGGTATATAAATGTTTCATCACTATGCTGCACACCTGAAATTAATATAATATTCTATGTCATCTATAATTGAAAATTTAAAAAATAGTTAATAAAAGAAAAAAAGTTTATACGGTTTTTATGAACCAAAAAATGCAGGTAAAGATGGACTCAAATATTGCTGGAAGAAGTTAGTTGTTTTTTGCATGAATAATTACTTCCCCTATTAAAAAAACAAATTAAAGATTGCCAATGCACCATAAAAACATTAAGAAGTCTTGATCAGATGACAATTTTTTATATCAGGTTACTGATCAACTGACTTTAAAACAAACAAGATAAATGTATACTTGCACAATATGCATTTTTAATCTATTCTACCTGCACATAGTCAAACCATTTGTCACCTTCCACTTAGCACAAAATCTAAAGTGACCAACACTGTCTTCATTGTTATGTTCCACAAAAATCTTGTCACCTTTCAAAAAGGTCAGTCAATTCTAACTAGGCATGTAGCAAAAGATGAAATCTTTGTGTCTATCATTTCTCTCCCTATTTTCCTAGTCAGGGTTTCTCAACCAGCACAAGGAAGTAGGTATGACAGAAGGTGTTGCTGTATGAACAACGGTCTATCTAATCCTACGAGCCCCTGACCTCACCACCACCCAATCAATCTCAGATCCCCATCGTCTCTTCCCCACCCACATCCAAAAACATTCGCTCCTATTTTTTTTATTTCCTAGCCTTCTGGGAGCAGTTGACTGCTAGTAACAGATAAAACCACAATCCCATAGAATGCATCAAGCAAATACCTGATTCTATTAGGTTGATGCAAAAGTAACTGCGGTTTAAAAGGTTAAAAAAAATTTGAAAAAAACCACAATTACTTTTGCACCATCCTAATACAATATATAGATTTGCACCATACCTGGCCAAAGTGCTCTTATAACCACTCTTCCAATCTCAGAGAGCTAGAAAAAGTTGCTTGTTTTTTTGCATGAATAATTATTTCCCCTATTAGAAAAACAAATTAACAAAACAAAACACATAGGCTATGCTGTCCCAGCAAACCCAGATGCATTCCCCACTCCAGAGAGGAAGAATCAGGCTCAATTCTCTAGAAATGAGAAAAACACGAGCAATTTTAATGGCTCTCATCTGTGAAAGAAGACAGATATGTGGTACTAACTAAGTTCTATTCTCATCCCCCTGCACCCCACACACCATGCTACTGCCCACTCCACCACCACTAAATGAATTCACTGCTGGAAGACGAGAATGAATATCATAGTTGGTATCGATTTGGATCCTAAATTCTCCATTACTCTGGACTTCAACTGCGTACTTAAGCTAAGCTAGAGATGTCATATACGGTATTTAAGTAATTTGTCTACCTGTCTAATGGGGAAAGCATTAGGTAAATCGTTATAGATTATAAACAACTATATAAACAGGCTACTTATTTGAAACAAATCTATTTGAAAATCATAGTACTTTCACAATATATTGTCATTTCAACATCATGACTCTTGCCTCTAGAACATAAAGGACATAAAGTGTATTAGGAACCTAATGTGTATTGCTCATAAAGTACAGTGATAGATCTTTTATGTCACAGATTAGAAAACTAAAATGCACAGATTAAAATTATATCCATGATCAAGAGGTTGTAAGTCATACAGCCAGGTTCTCTGTCCACGAAACCACCAAGCTTACCGAGGAAAACTAAATGACAAATGTTAATTATTTGCTTTCTCAAATTATTTGGATTCTCAAATTGTTTGGTTATGCACACAGTATAACATTAAAAATAGTCTGACAATTCTTTTAAATATTAAACATAAACCTAATATATGATTCAAACGTTTCACTCCCAGTTGAGCCAAATGAAAGTATGTGTCTATGCACCTTACTTGTAACAGGCAAAACCTGTGCAGTTCACTGTATGTCAACAAAGCGATTTACATAAAAATTCATGCACGTACTTGACATTCATTAGTATTTCTTTCTCAGTTGTTTTTCGAGCAAGTAGAAAGCCACTCTTCACTTTTACTCGATAGCAGATGTTATGAAAACTTAACACAGCTCCTTCAGTAAATGACTTCAGGTCGTTGGACGGCGTCCCAGAGAGGCCGCTGGTGTTTCTTTGTGACATTGGGATAGAAACTTGGTCATTACTGGAAGACATCCTGAGAGTTTCTGCCTTTCTGCAGAGGGAAAAGCAACAGTAAGCTGATAGCCCAGATAAATGAGATTATAAACATTAGGTACCCTTAAAACAAGTCCATTTTGGTATAAACTTCCAGTTATAAAATAAGTCCTGGGGATGTTATGCTCATCAAAGTAAGTAGCGTTAATAGTGTATTATATATTTCAAAGTTGCTGAGAGTAGATCTTAAAATTTCTCATGGTAAGAGAAAAACTAGTAACTATGGTGATGGAATTTAACTAGACTTATTGTGGTGATCATTTCACAATATATACAAATATTGAATCACTATGTTTACACCTGAAACTAATGATACATGTCAATTGTGTCTCAAAAAATAATGAAAAGAACAGAAATCCAAATTTTAAAAAAAGAATATAAAATACCTGATTAATCAATTTTACATTGACTACATGTTAACTAAAAATATTTTTGATATGTTGTGCTCAATAAGATATATTAACTTTTTAAAAACTCCATTTTAAACTGCACTAAAATAACTCCAGTTCCAGTGGACAGTCCCCATCACTGTGTTAGGAACAACCTTGTAACCCATATTAAGGAGGCAGACACAATTCTCAACACATAAACTTCAATTAAGTGTCAATGAAATATCTAACAACTAAATAGGGAGAGTTTGAAAATTATATAAAATTCATGAAGCAGGAGAAACCTAAGTGGGAGTTATAAACCTGGCGAGTGTGAAAAGCATATTATACTATGATCCAAGATCGGGACAGACTACATGGTCACCATCACCCGGTTTTTGGTTTTGGTTATTATTGTTTTAATTTTGGATTTCTACATAGTTATTACAAAAAGGAGCTTAGCCAGGCAGTCAGGAACAAGAGAAACTTCTCTGAATGTATAGCTCCAGGCTTATATCACTGACGCTCCTTCAATCAGCTAAGAAGATAAACTCCAGAATTATTTGAGATGACACAATCATTTCCTTAATGGATGAACATATTTAAATCCAGGAAGATTTAGAATTAAGTGTAAAAATGATTCAGAAGATCAAACCAATAGTTAAGCAGCTAAAGAATTTGAAAGAAAAACTGAGTATTAAATTTATAAATGAATTTAAAGGTTTCATTAAGGCAGTTACAAAAAGCTCCTTTAAAAGGTTTTATTAGAGTAGGAAATTAGGCAGAAGGCGAATTCAATAGCTTGTGAATAGGTTTGAAATGTGAAAACTTCGGGAAACTGAGTTTTGTTGTGTGTTTTTGTGTTTGGGGGGGGGGTTGTTTGTTTGTTTGTTTGTTTTGGAAACCTAGTTTTTAATTTTTAAAAATCAAAGTCATCCACGAAGAACTTTTTCTCTGGCTGTGACGGAGCAGCTGTTCCAAACCAATCACCCTCCTAAGAATAACTATAAAAGTAGATAAAATATAAGAAGCAACAGTTTGAAGAGTTCTCTCTGATGAGCGCAACAAAAGCAGCCAGGACTTATAAGGAACCAAAATCCTGGAAAGGAGGAAAAAACAGAGGGAAAGCCAGCATTCTGTGCCCTTTCCTATCCAGGCAAATTGCACACACGGGGCAAAACTCAGAAGAAAACAGGTAGAAAGAAGCTGCTGGAGGCTAAAAATAGCTGAGGAACTATTTCAGCAGTCTGTCAGGGCTAGGGAGAGAAAATTTGAAATTGCAAGCATACCAAAGAGGAGGGGCCCTAGAATCCCAGAAGGGGTTTTTGAGATCCCTGAAGGGCTATGCCCTGGCAATGTGGGCAGCCCAGAAACAGACCAGCCTCTACTGAATCAGAGCGATCTGCTCATACTTTATTTGGATACTAGGAGTTAAATCCACCGTCAAAAAAATACATAATCCAAATTTTCAATAAACAACCAGGCATTTGAGAAATAGGACCTAATGTTCCAAAAACAAGAAAATAGAAATAGACCTACAGGTAATACAGACTGAAGTCATCAGACATTGACATTAAAATAACTGCATAATATACTATTTTAGAGAGGAAATAAAAAGACAGGCTATTTCCAAAGAATCAGAATCTACATATTTTATAAAAAGCAATAGATGAGTTTAACAGCAGTTTAGCTACTGATACTCAAAGAGAATTAGTAGTAGACTAGTATGTAGAAAACATCCAGATTGAAGCATGGATGAAAATTATCTCTATGGAAAATAAAAAGAAATCCAGACTGAAAACAATGAAAACTACATTTTAAAAGCATAAGAAACACATGGGACATGATGAAAAAGATCTGTCATACACATGTAACTGAAGACTTAAAAGTGGGGAAAACAGTGCTCGCTTCAGCAGAACATATACTAAAAAGTGGGGAATACAATGGAGCAGAATCAATATTTGAAGAACTACTGGCCAAGCATTTTCCAAAACTGATGCCACAGAATGAGGAAGTTCTAGGAACCCCAAAGCAGAATAAATACAGGAAAACCCCACCTGTGTTGAAAGGCTCAGCTCCAATGTGGTAAGTTTTAGATGTCTGAGACATCCCAGGGAGGTATAGCTTTGGTTAAAAACTGAGTAGACTCTCATGGATGACCAACGACCACACCCTCTTGGGTCTTCATCATACAATACTGTGTTGCTCCTTAACTTTTTTTAAAAAATGCTACAAACCCACATTTAATTGAGCATCCAAGTGTGAACTGTTTTCCAACAGGCATCGATGGATTTACACTGTCACATACAATTTTGAAGGTTAATATCTTGTTGGCTTCAGGCAATTTCAAAATCCAAATAGACCTTTGTCCTTCACCTTCCCAGCTCCCTGAGCTTCTCTCCTCTAATGATCTTGCCCTCCCCACTACCACAGCCATGCAGGCTCCCACCTTGGCACTGTAAATAAAGACCTCTTTTCACCCACCCACCCTTCCTTTTTACACCATCTTTCATCCATGTCCTAACTTTCCAGCCCACTCCCTCTACATATCAGAGGCGAACTCTTCTAGGCCTCCTTTTGCTACCGAAGGTTAACCCTCTACTTATGCATTGCTTCTCATTCCCTCCTGCCTCCTCAAGGATGTCTCCCCAATCATTGCCACCACCTCTCACTTTTTCTCCCCTGCATCAATTATTTCCTTTTCTACTGATTATAAATATTCTGTAATTCTTCTCCCTAGTTCTTCTTTCCTTCCCTTATTATGATGTTATAAGCCCCAAAGGTATGACCCCTTTGAGTCATACTTTTTTCTCAAAAAAGAAATAAATAAATAAAATAAAAGCCCTACAGCCACTGCCTAGTGCCCTCTAATTCGTCTCCCTCAAATTCATTCTGAACCCACTCCAGTCAGGTTTCACCCCACCCCACTCTCATATCAAAGATACTCTTGACAAAATTAGGCAACTACCAAAGTGATGTATCCAATGAACAATTTTTTTTATTAAAATATGATTCACAAACTATAAAATCCACCCTTTTAAAGTGTGAACAATTACATGGTTTTAATGTATTAATGATCATTTCTTCGTCCTCTCTGAGGCAAACTACCAGCAACACTGACAAGAGTTGAAAATCCCCTCCTAGAAATGTTTGATTCACTTTGATTAAGGACACGATCAGGAAGCTCTGCTTGGAACATGTGCGTTTTAGACATCCAAGCGGAGATGAAGCACAGGTTTGGATGTTCTCCAGTTCACAGGAGAGGTCCTAGGGACCCCCACAATTGTGTTAAGGCCCTGAAACTGGACACGGTCAGAAGGAGAGTGACTGTGGAATACACCACTGTGGCAGAACAGTTATATTCGGCTGAAGGCATCAGACTTCCTGAAATCACTTATCTTCCTAAAAGCAGACCTCCCAAAAGAACGTAATTGTCATAAATCACCCCAAAAGCAACCAGGTGAGATTGACTCTTATAACCTGAGACAAAGAGAAGTTAGCACCATACCTCAACAGACATGTCACAAAACTATAATATTTCCCACCTATTCTTTTAAGGGCCATTTATCCTTCCTAAAAACCATTTCTTATCCCATAAGTGCCTTTTACAAACCCCTCCCCTTCTCTTATTAAGATGGTTTTAAGCCCCAAATTCAAAGGTCCCCTTGAGTTACATTTTTCTGTGAACTCCCTTCTCACTTGGTTAAATCTGTCTGTTACCAATTTAATTGGCAGGCCCTAATCACGAACCTAAGAGAGTAGAGGCAATGTTTTCTCTCCTCTACACTGTAGCTAGAGAAGAAATGAAAAAACTGAGCCCTTAGGCCACATTTAAATTTGTGATGATTAGGAAGCATAATAAGCAAGAGATAACTTGGCAAAGGTAAAAACTAACAACTCCCTTTATTCCCACAAATTACACAACAAATCATTTTGTCTATAGATGGTAATCTGTTCCTTATGTGAAAAAGTCTATAAATAAGGCCCAAGAGAAAAAAATAAGGCCCAATGAAGTGATTCTTTTTTTTCCCTTGGAGAATAAAATTTTATTCTAAAACTATATCTCATTAACAATGAAATACCAAAAGAAAAAAAGAGGAATTTGCTTTAAATTTTTTTCTGAATAATACAAAATTATCACTGTAATATATTGCCAATTCTCATTTATCTGTATTTAAATTATTCATTTTATGGATTATCCAAGGAAATTTTAAAATCATTGATTAGATTCTACCTAATATTTAGATACACATCTGGATTGCTTTTATTTTCAAGTAAACACATTCTCAAGGAATGCAAACAAAATTGAACATTTGCCTAAGTAAACATAATCAGGAAGATACACATATGTTTAGGAAATGTGCTCCAAAGGTAAATATTAGTTTGCATCACTGTTTCTCCCAAATTTTGCACAGAACCAAAAAATCCTGATGGAATTGAAGTACTGCCATTTGAAAGTAAAAAATTACACAACATATACAGAGAAAAGACAACTAAATTAGTTCAAAACCAAAGCACAGGGAACTTTAAAGACATGTAATGACATTCAATACTTAAAAAGTGGTTTTCTTAGCTTCAAAATGCGAAAAAATAAATAAATAAATAAGTACTCAAGAAAATTTCAGGCCTGTCTACAAAGTTCTGACTGATCTGAAGTATTGAAATATCAAGAATGCAGGGGACAAAACAACTTATATTTAAAAGGCCCCCATTACTATAAAATGTATCTTAAGTATATTTTGCAAAGATATGAAACCAGTAGTTGAGAGACCAGTTATTGCTAAGTTATTAATATGTAGTAACATATTATTTACCTATAAGCCCACATCTTTTTTCAAACTAATATAAACACATGTGTTTCATAGTATTTCTTCCACTCAGCATGTGTCACATGCTGTCATATCTACATTTTGGATAATTTTTATTATCCATATTCATCAGTCAATTGACCTAAGTGCACAGTGAGTAGAAATAATCATTTCATATCAAAATTCTTGATATATGATGTTCTCTGTAAATCAAAAGCTGATCACAAAAGTTACATTTAATTCCTATTAAATGTAGGTGCATGATCACTAGGACATCATAGTTCATTTTTAGACTATTAGAAATTGGTGTGATTCGTTGACCAATCTAACGTAGAAATACTATTGTAGTATTGATATTTAGTACGACTTAAAAGTATCTTTTGTCAAAACTTGACCCTGAGTTTTGAGTGCTAGAATATAAACTGAAAACACTTCAAAATCTGTCGGATAATATTGGTGTCCCTACAACACTGTGCTTTCTCTCCATTAACATAAGACCTATGAAAGTGCCTCGTCTTCAGGAAGGGTGCAAGAAGAGTGGTCTGAAGAATAACCAAATAAGGAAGCAGGAGTTTCCTGTTAAAATTTCCTGTTTTAAAACTTCATAAGAATTTATTCCAAAATACGTTGGTGTTTTAGTATAAAAATACTGAGTCCTCAAATTTTTGAGTAAAATCAATGGTGCAGGAAAAGGCAGCCTTTTCACCCTGTAAATTGAATGGCCTGAGGGGAGCTCCGCAATCTCTGGCTTGAGAAACAGCATTAATCTATAGTTCTGACTACGCAGAGTTCTAAATGTTAGTTTGGAAATCATATAAAGGGCTATTTTTTTTTTTTTTAAGTTAGGTGTGTTTACACTAATTAAACATTTCTAGATATTGGAAGCAGCTCTACATCTCAAAAATATTCAAAAAATATATAATTAATAGTTTAATATAAAATAAAGCGGTTTCCAGTGATGATATTCTTACAGTAGCAAATACTCTAACTTCTTATTTAACACTAAGAACTAAGTCTTTCAAACATTATCATGTTAAACGTTGAAATGTGCTGAAACTACACAGAGGAAAAAGTGATAACTATATCAATTGCCATTGAAAGCTCAAAAGAAGTTATTAATAAAAACACAGGCTCTCCAGTGGCTCTCTGCCAGGGCCAACCCTAGGCATTGTTCCTGGTTTTATTTGATCTCTTTTTTTTGGGGGGTGGGGTGGGGGGCGATTCATTTTGTTTCTAACAAGTACTAAGTTTAAAACACTAAAATACTGACACTTTCTGAAAAGACACTTAAACTAAAATTATTCTTAAGTCCTCATTTACTCATAAAATTTCTGCCGTGTGGCATTAATAATTAGGGTATATCCAGCCCTGAATAGCACTGAAATTCTTTGTGTGAACAACAAAGACAGTCAACATCTTGAGTGCCTTGCCAACTTCTTATTTGTATGCCGAGATGGCATTGTGCCCTTCAGTGATGATGTCTTCGAATTACTGGCCCTACGTGACCAATGCCATAAGAAATGGGATAGGATGTGTTTGTCTTACTATATATTTTTTACTTTTATTAGCATTGATTTGATGCTGAATTACTGCTGGGCCTTAAGTTTTTGTTTCTTCAGTTTCTTCTGGGAGGGTTTGTTCTTCTGTGCAACCTCCTCTTCTGATTTAGGAACAAACTGCTCTTTTACAGTGAGGACCATCTCAGTGTGTCAAGTGGCTAATCTGCCCGTGAGCTCTGTAAACTCTGCGCTGCATCTTGGGAGCTTTGTTCACCTGGATGTGTAATGACCAGAGAGTCTACATCTAAAACCTTACTTTCAGCATTACTCTCTGCATTTTTAAGCATGTACAATAAAAATTCTACACTCTTTTTGGGCCACCGACCCTGTGTTGAACCCCACTATGCAAACCTATCAACCCCACCATTGTAACCGGGGAATGGCACACATTGCTTTTGTAATGTGACATCCTTTAGATACTTGGTGGTTTTCCAGATATGGTGGCCTGGGCAATTTCACGAGTGTTCTTAAAATGAACACGAAGATTTGAACTTCTCAATTTACATGATTTTGTGGGGTTCTCTGGTTCAAGCAACTAGCGAACCATTTTCAGAGGTCACCTCAGGCCACTTACAGGATGAGCCTTCCTAATATATTTTCTAAAAGTGAATATACCATTACATTAACTATATGCTCCAAAAGTTCATTAAAAAACCCAAACCAAACCCTTTTTACCTTTAGTGATCATGAGGAATCTTTACATATTTACATAATATATTATACTTTATATGCATGGCCTATTTATACTATTTTCAAAAACAGAATATTGTCTCAAACTAATTGATAGGGTTGCATCAATCTTTTTTCCATTGGCCCTTGGATTTCCTTAAATGATGGTATGATGTTCATCAACGGCTCTATATCAAATACCTCTTCTTGAAACTACATTTGGCATCCAATGTAAACAGATAAAATCCCCAGTGTTGATGCAATACCACCAACAAAGCTGACAATATCAAATTTTGATCCTTTATTTTCTTTAGAATTTATAGTTGCTGTGATTGTTACTGATGAAGAAACAGATGTCACCAAACTATTGTGGGTTATGGTCATAGTGGATGTTGACATCTGGGATGTGTTTTGTGAAACACTTGTTATTTTCGGTGCAGACTTTAAGGTGGTAGGAGTCATATTTGTTGAGACCCCTGGTGTTGTCATTTTAGATGTTTCTGTGGGTTTCGCGGTGGTGACTGTCACTGAGGAAACTGAAGTTGTAGATGGTTTCACAGTGCTTTTGGAAGATTCACTTGTATAGCTAAAAGGCACATGTGGGGTATTCCCTATTGGCTTAGTAGTGGGGCGAAGGGACAGGACAGGGAAGTGATTCTTTTATGAATTGCAATTCAACATAATTGGGGGTCAGACTGAAAGTACCTTCCATGTGTCCCCGAAAATAAGACCTAGCCAGAAAATCAGTTCTAATGCATCTTTTGGAGCAAAAATTAATATAAGATCCGGTCTTATAATACATAAGACCAGGTGTTACAGTAAAATAAGACCGAGTATGTTATGTTATGTTATGTTATGTTATGTTATGTTATGTTATGTTATGTTACATTATATTAATTATATTGTATTATATTATATTGTATTATATTATATTGTATTATATTATATTATATTATATTATATTATATTATATTATATTATATTATATTATACCTGGTCTTATATTATAGTAAAATAAGACCGAGTCTTATATTAATGTTTGCTCCAAAAGATGCATTAGAGCTGATTGTCCGGCTAGGTCCTATTTTCGGAGAAACACAGAATGCTTCTTTGTACAATCTTCAGCTACATGCAGAGGGAAATAAAATAGCATTGCCCTCTAGACACTGTCAAAATTTATGACAGACACCTTAATCAAGACAGCAGTTGGGGGGGTGGTCTGGGGAGTAGCTCTTGCACCCTATGTCTGTCACAAAAGCCCTACAGCTAGAACTCTATGGTTAGTTGGTTAGTTATAATAGAGCTATTTTTGGTTATACCACCCCTCCCCTTAACTTCTTCTTCGGTTAACCCCATAAAAGATAAACATACTTGTGTGGAAAATAATATAATATAAACAGAGCCACTTCAAAATGAAGATGGAGCTGCCATCCCAGAGAAACTGCCTCTTCTTTCCCTTCTTCCTTCTTACTCTCTCTTCTTGCACATGGCTTGCAATGGATTCAAGTAAAGAATTGCTATCCTTTCTTTTTGCCGAATAAATCCTTTTTGCTGATAGCATACCTAGTTGGTATTTTGTTTATGGTCGACAAAACATGTAGAAACTGTTCAGCACTTGATGTATAGCTAGTGATTCTGTAATGTTATTTTATTTCAATTCACTTAAATTTAAATAGGCACATGTGGCTAATGATTACCATATTGGTCAATAGAAAGCTAGATGTTTATTTTTTTTAAATATTTCCTCATTCCTGAGTTACTTTATAAATAACCAATTTTATAACCCATAAAAGATACACATACTTGTGTAAAAAATAATATAAACAGAGCCACTTCAAAATGAAGATGGAGCTGCCATCCTAGAGGAACGGCCTTATACATCTTAGTCCTCAAACTTTTGGAATATTAAAACTGGGCAAAACAACCTTTGAACTGGGCCTAAAGCAGCACTATATTCCAAACAACTGTTTATAAAGCTAACAGCAGCCATCATGACTATAAAATTGAAAATGAAATACATTCTTTAGAATTAGTATCACCGTTTAGCTTACCTGCATCTATAGAATTCCTTTCTTAGCTTATTAACACCCATAGAAATTCCTCACTTCTATTCATGTAATTATTCCCCTTCGTTTTCTCATAAATAACCTTTGCCCTCACTTCCTCATCCAAACACAATTTGGGTTTCGGCCTGAAACAGTGCTGCCAGAACAGCTATTCTTTTGGAGCTCAAATAGATGCTTGTTGCCCCTCACTTTAGCCTTTTACTTTCAGGTTAACATATCTGTGATCTTTGTAGTCAAATAACCAAACTTCTGATAATGGTTGACAAACTTCCCAAAATTCAAATTTTAAATTGAGTCGTCTTCTCCTTAACCTGAAAATAACTGAGATTTTCCCAAAAGGCCTCTTGGAACATTTCAAACAATCTCAATCTCTCTCTCTCTCTCTCTCTCTCTCTCTCTCTCTCTCTCTCTCGGGCTCTCTCTCCCCCCTATAAAAGAGAAATATGAAGCTAATTAGGCTTATTTGGTATGTTAAATTTCATGGGAAGCATTGTCAAATAACTGATGATAAAATTCTAGGGCACATTGCATAGGCAAATCTTATTAATATAAGTATTCCAAAAAATTTATGAAATGTATATAAATCTGATATGTCCTGATATATTTTCATTTGTAAGTCTAGCTGTTATCTTACAATGCTGTGTGTTGCAGAGAAAAGCAAATTTCTCAATTGCATTATACTCAGACCCCTAACCATGTCATTTTAAGTCTATCATTTACTGAGATATCGTCTTACTCTGATACCTTTTGCAAGTATGTTACATCTTCAGAAAGATTCATGCAGAGAACTCTGACACTCAAAAATACAGGTTTCTGATAAACTTTCAGATCATAGCATTAAACTCGGTGAGGAACTGCAGCACTCTAAAGAAAAACTGGATTCATATAACTGCTAACAAAAAGATCACTATCAACAAGAACTAATAACATGGGACTGAATGAACTGACAAGGATGATTATAATTTTTATCGTTTTGTTTTTGAAATACTACTTTTTGTTTGTTTGTTTGTTTTTGTTTGTTTCTACAGATGTAAGGAATTTGTTTTCTCCTAAACTACCTGTGACGTACCTCTGTTTTGGTTCATTATGCCTTTGTAAGCAGAACTGAAACATTTTTCTCCTTGCGTGATCCCTCTAGAACACGCAACTTACTATGACAACTCTTAGTAAGTGAATATTTCTATTTTCATGGCCATGTAATTACTTACATAAGCTCAATAAGAATGTGTTCTTCTGTAACACGATGTAATTGGAAACAGTTATATTCCCAATGCTTTGATAGGAATGTCATGTTTGAGAAAGACATGCATAGTCTCAGATACACTTTAAGGGACAAAAGTTGACCTATGAAAGCATTCTTTGAAAATGTGCCTGGTACCTTGCTAACAGGGTTACCAGCAGCTATATCAGGTCAATCTCTGCATTTAGCTTTCTCTGCTTTTGATATCCAATGAATTAAAGGAGACAAAGAAATAAAACACCACAATTTACAAAGAGGCGATTACGGATACTAGAAAAGACACCTTCAGAAGGGCTCTGTACAACCACGATGGAAAGCACCATATCAGCTACTCTTAACTAACCTATGTGCAGCAACGGAGGATTTAAAATTAATAATTACCAGGAAATGAAGCAGACAGCATCCATTGTGGATGGCTAATCCAAGATTCTGGACCAGGCCTGTGTAATCTACACTTTCATTTTTCATTTTTTCCTTACTTCAGTTCCTTCCTGTCTCACAATTAATATGACAGATCAAGCACTCACTATAATAGTTATTGTTTCCTTTCCCCCCTTAATTTCTACCTAGAAAGATAACTCAGCATTGGATGTCATCTTTAAATCTACTTCACAGGTCAAAACGTGCAACTGGTTGCACATATTGTCCAGGGTACTCAATGCCTGGCGACGTCAAATCCAGTAAAGATTTGAAAGAATACTTTTTCCTTGGACAGACATTAGCATGAACTAATACATAACTATGAACTAATCAACAACCCGAGGGGAATTTGCTGGAACTACCAATAAGAGCCAAGTGAGTACCTCTCCACCCGCTCTGAGAAACTTTAAGTTTTCTTTCCTATAGAGATTTTAAGTTTCCTTCTCCTTAAAATTTCATTTTTCCCAGTTTTTTAGCTACTATCCCCTGCTTTAGACAATTACGTTAAAACTTGTGATTTATACTTGATTGTAATCTTTGGAATCATTGAACATGTTTTGGAATCATTGAACATGTTCTTCCCAACCTGTTCTGCTTCCAGCTCCTGGACAATTAACGACACCTGCATAACTGGTAAGCGACCACAGGCTCCATAGAACAGATGGATTTTCCATTATGTAACCACCTCACATCAATAGCTTTGAGCTCTGCTCTTTAATTCAACACTGTTAAATTTATTAATTAAAATCTATTTTTCCTTATTCAGGGGCCTTGGGGATACAGATGATACTCCAGCAAGATTACCAGTCCCAACCAAAGAAGACAACATGGTCTTCCAAGCAGATCTCGGTCTTCCAGGCAGATCTCAAGACCCCTTCCTCTCATCTAAGATCAGATAAGGTGAGAGTTCAGTGAATCCCCCAATCGGTAGGGACAGCTCTATGTTTCTGCCCAGCAGGAAGGAGATACAGAAAAACAGACCTCCTGTATGGGGTCTCTGCATTCCTCCACGTCCAATACAACCCACAGAATGTGACCGCCCAAAAGACCTCCCCTCTCCGCCCAAAACTTCCCCTTCTCACTGTAATTATCTACCTTGATGAGGAAACAAATGGGTATAAAATACCCAACTAGATTAAACCAGTCACTCACACCTGCGTGGCAAAGGCCACCATGACCTTCATTTCACCTGGGCCTCTTTATACCATCATTAGAATATCACGCATATGCCCAAAAGTTCATTAATATCATTATAACAGACTGAATTCTGGGAAGGAACATGCACAGTTTAAAAAGATGAGGTAATAGCCCCTTGTCAATCACAGGTGTCAATCAAGTGGTCCCATGTCTGGAAACAAACAGCCCATTCTAGAGAAAAAGAGGATAAAAACTCCAAGTCCTCGCCAGTCAGTGCCTTTTGAATCTTGCTTTTGCTCAGGAGCCCCCTCCAAACCCTTCAGAGTGTACTTTTTCTTCTAATAATAAGCCCTTGAGCCTTTGAGCCTTTTGAGCCCATTCTTTTGGTTGGCCCACTCCAAACTCTTTGGAGTATACTTTCTCTTCTAATAATGGCCCTTGAGCCACTCTCTACTGTTCGGGCCCACTCCAATCCCTTTGGAGTGTACTTTCTCTTCTAATAAGCTATTCTTTCACCACTTTATTTCTGTGTCTCCTTCAATTCTTTGCTTGAGACGCCAAGAACCTGGACATCACACCAAGGAAGGGCCATTCTCCAGTAACATATTTTGGCAAGCCAGTTAGGAGGTAAGCCCCTTTTAGGGGACCCCAAAACCTCTCACTCATTCTTCTGTAACCTCTTTGGTTTGCCATCCTTTACGGGCACAAGTCAGACAGTTAACAGCCAGTAGACCATCCGCTGCTTGAAGACTCCCGTGACAGGATAACCTGGTCTTGGAACAGGTCATTCAGGATGTGCCAGGCTCAAGACAAATCCAAGCACCCATCAGGTCTATGTTTGCATGGCATAATGTCTCTCTGGAGACTTGATTTTTCATCCCTTCTGTTCTTTTGCCACCTTGCCAACTTCCTCTGGGGACCTCAAGCTGTCCTCCTTTTCTGCCTTACTTCTCGCTGGGAGGGGCCCTAGTCTATCTGCCCCACTTCTGTTTTCAGCTGGGCACCTCTCATTAGGGCCACCTTTGAGCCCACTCTTCTGGCTTGCACTCCTACGTCATCTTTTCTTTTGCTCAACCCGATGGTCTCCTCAACTCAGAGGATCTCCTCAAACCTCTTCCTTCTCTTCCTAAAAACACCCAAGATTTAGGGTCATTATGGGTTTTCGTTGCTCACCTATAAATTTTAGAGAGGGATCTGAAAGATTCTGAGCCATCCCCATTCCCTTTGTTCCAAACTTCCCTAACAATTATTATTAGAACCTTAGCCACTCATGGAGCCATAGTTAAACAATGTTTCCTCAGCTGGCAGGATGCAAAGACTTGAACACTCTACCCAGGGATACCAAAGGTTATCATAGGGCATAGTTTTTGGAAGAGTGTTGCATCTGAGTCAAAGTGGCACTGGTGCCCACCCAAAGGCCAGAGACGTCTGGCATCCTAAGTCAGGAACCGCTCAGGGGGATGCCCTGGGTATTCCACCCCTAGGTTCCCAGTTCTGCTCAAATGCCCTGGTTCAACTCCCGATGTGAGAATCTAGCTAAGTCAGGAAACTCTCAGGAGTACACTCAGGAGGATCCATCCTGGACTAACTATCTCCTAGAGGGATGCCTCGTGGAGGAAGTTTTATCATTACCTAGACTCTCCTTAGACTCTTCTTTCTTTTGCAGACCAACATGGGAAATAAACCACCAACCTCAATGCCACTGGATTCACCACTCAGCTGCATCCTTAACCACTGGGACAAATTTGATCCCGATAATTCAAACACAAGACACCTTGACTTTTTTTTATAATGTGGCTTGGCCCCAATACAAACAAGGTGACCAAGAAAGTTGGCCAACTAATGTAAGTTCAAACTATAATACTATCTTACAGTTAGATTTATTCTGTAGAAGGAAAGGCAAATGGTCAGAAATTCCATAAAAGTTCAGGCTTTTATGGCCCTCTACCAGGACCCCTCTTTATGCCATGGGAACAAAAGAATCAATACCAATAAGGATCAAAACCAAAGTCCAGATCATCTAGACCTCATAGATGCCCCCCTACTTAAGCCTCCCTCTGCTCCTCAAAGGCAACAGGCTCCCAAGGACTGCCACTCCCTCCACCACATCTATCTCCTCCAGCTAATGCCCCCTTCAAAGACCCTGAGATTATCTTTAGTCCTCCTCATACCAGGAGTGGGACACTTTATCCTACAATCCCACCATCCTCTTCTGCTCTCTTTCCCCTTAGGGAAGCGCCCAGAGTGGAGGGTACAGTGAGGGTTCAAGTCCCCTTCTCGATAACATCCAACAATGTAAGAAAAAACTAGGAAAGTATTCTGAGAACCCTGACAAATTTGCAGCTGGGTTTCAAACTTTAACTTTGGCCTTTGACCTCTCATGGAGGGACGTTCAGTTTATCTTTGCCACCCATTGTACTGCTATTGAAAGGGATCACATCTTAGAAGCAGCCCACAGAGAGGCAGATAAAGCATTTGCCAGAAACCCACAAGGCAACGTCCCAGGACCAGACACCAGTGCCCTTTGCTGATCCTAACTAGAACTATGACACCATGCCAGGTTTCTAGAAGCCCTAACTGGGTGCATCGAAAAAAAGAATTAAAAAACCCATAAATTATGATAAACGTTGAAAAAAAAAAAAAAAGAAAAAAGAAAACTAAATTGATAGTTTAGAAGAAAGGGGACCCCACCCATCTCCTAATCCACTTATAACCAGGAATGCCTGAGGCTAAAGTAACTGAAGCAAAAAAAGACACTTTTAAAACCAAACGGCTGTTTTTCAAGCCAAACCCCCAACCCTTGTTCCAGCCTTTTTGAATTTGTAGGGGTAATTATAAAATCTCAAGACCTCTCTGCAATTGTTAATAATTCTGTTTATATATAGCTGATCTCTAATATCTGTGCTTGTCTGTGTTTTATATATAATAGTGTTTTTGCCTTTAGATGGTATTACCAGATTATATTTAATTGGCTTAAAAAATTAAGTGCTTATATGAATTTAAATAAAAAAACTAAGTCAAGTATTTTTCAAGACCACGTGATCTACAAATATTTCATACTAAGACTGGTTTAACTTTTGGTTAAATAGATATGTCTTTTAAGGTTATTAACATTAAATATGGTATCTTTTGTTTTACCTGGGTTTATAAAAATAAATTTATGTTATCTTTGTCACAAAATTTGTCAAGAAAATAGCACTTGGGTAATAATTGCCTTCAGAGTTAAGAACTAATAAAATGTTAACTAAAATAAGGTTTTAGATAAAACTTTTCAGTAATAATTGTATAGTGTGGATGCTTGGACAAGGTTTTCTCAGCATCTGTTAGTAACTTAAGATTTCAGTTTTACTAAGTTGTGCTAAATGATAAAAATTATTAAATATCTAGGTATTTCAAAACAATAAAATACTAAAATATTAATTATTAAATAGGTCTCAGTTCATCTATTTCTGGCTCCTAGTCACAGGAAAGATAAAACATAGATTAAAATCTGTTAATAAATATATCTTATATTTTATTACAAAACCTGAACTTCTAAAGCTTGTTTATGGATTTGCTAATGGAAATATTGGATACTTGCTTGTAGTTGTCAGTAAAAATTAAGGTACTGAAGGTTATGGATTCTAGTTAATATGAAAGGAAACGATGTGTGTTTTCAAGGAAGGCATAAGGTATGGAAATACATTTTTGAAGGAACTGAAAGAAAGTAGTTTGTCCTAAGGATGGTTATTTCTGAATGAGGGAGAGGAGACAAACTAACAGGGTCTGGGAAAGTTATGGGAAGTTTGTGAAGAAAAATCTTGATATATGGTTAAGCTAAACATAACTGATTGAGTAAGTTTAAATATCAAAAGTAAGCTGGTGCAGACCCAGCAATTCTACTCATCGGTATCTATTCAGAGAAATCCAAAACACTAATTTGAAAAAATTTATGCACCCCTAGTTTATTGCAGCCCTATTCATAGTAGTGAAGACATGGTAACAACCGAAATGCCCATCGGTAGACGACTGTTTAAGAAACTGTGGTACATTTATACAATGGAGTATCACTTGGCCATAAAGAAGAAGGAAATATCATTTGCAACAATATGGATGGACCCAGAAAACATTATGCTATAAGAGGGAGGGTGGGGATGAGGGAGAAGGTGAGGGGATTAGAAAGCACAATCGGTAACCACAAGATTACCACGGGGATACAAAAGACAGTTTGGGGAATATAATCAATAATGTTGTAAAGATATTGTAGGGTATCCAATGGACACTTGTCTTGTTAGGGAGGCCACTTCATGGATAGTGTAGATGCCTGATCACTGCGCTGTACATCTGAAGCTGAAAAATAATGAATGACTATATATATATATATATATATATATATATATAGAGAGAGAGAGAGAGAGAGAGAGAGAGAGAGAGAGAGAGAGAAAGAGAGAGAGAGAGCGAGAGAGAGAGAGAGAGAGAGAGAGAGAGAGACCAGCATAAGGAATAGAGTCAGTGGAAACGTAACGGCTGTATGCGAAGTCAGAGGGGTATTAGATTGGGGGAGGGTGGTCATCACTTTGTGAGGGTATAAATGTCTAACTATTACATTCTTTTGTACATGTGAAACTAATAATAAAAAACAAGTAAGCTGGTGCAAAATTCAAGTTTTCTCTTCCTACTAAATAAGGTTTGTTAGACTATTGGTCAGCCAATGACATTATGAGAAAATATTCTGCCTGAAAAGCAAAGATTATGTGTGCCATCAAAATAATTTTCTGTTTTATATTGTCTCAATCAGGTTCTTGGTTATTCAAAAAAACTAAATCTAAAAATTAAGCTTTGCTAATAGTTTCTAAATTTCTGTATTTTAGAACTGCTAGAGTTCATGTGCCTTCCTCGATATCAGCTATAGGCCAATATAAGGAAGCTTAGCCTGATGTTTTCCCCTAACTGGCAGGGAATTCTAATGGTTCTAGCTATTAGAACTGATAAAGAGGCTCAGATTCTAAAGAAGGCCAGAATTTGTTTAAGTATTGTTAACAACCCAGACAGGAAAACAAGGAATAAAGGAACAGTGAGACCAGAGGATGAGACCAGAGACAGGCCAGACTTTTGGCCACAGTTATAGACAATCCAGGGCTGAGGCCACCTCAAGGCACCCCAAAAGCCCCAGAAGAGCAAACACCACATAAAGGATCCCTCTTTGGATATGGAAGCCCAGACCACTGGAATAAAAAGTGTCCTAATTCTCCAAAGCAGCCGTGCCCACTGTGCAAACAAAACGGCAATGAGGGAGGGATTGCCCTGTTCTAGAGGGAACAGGGACCAACTCGTTCCCCACAAATGGCTGTGATTGACTAATGGGCCTAAAGTTCCCAGCAGCTCCCAAGCTATTCTCATCATAGGGGTGAAACTCCAGGTGACCCTGACGTGGCAGGTAAGCCTTTTAATTTCCTAATTGAGATAGAAGCCATTTTTCTGTCTCAACTGCTCACTCTGGACCTTTTTCCTCTGAAAACTGCTCGGTTGTAAAAAATAAAGAAAGCTCCCAGATTTGGGCTCATTTTACTCACCCTGTTTCTTATCATTGGTCTATACCTTAGAGGAAATGTAAAATAAACAAATTAAACTTAAAAAGGACTCTGGAAAAGTTTCATCAAAAGACCTCAAAGCCCTGGCTCCAACTGCTGCCCATTGCTTTAAATTCTAACCTCAATTCTGTTATCTCCTATGTTGTTAGCTTGGGAAAGTTTCAGCAGGCACTTAGGAAATATGGAGAACCAGCATCTCCCCCAGGCCCACCCATCTACACATTGCAGCCCTGGAAAGCCAGGGGCCTAAAACAAACCAGTTTCTTCCTACAAAAAAGGAACACTTTGCAATTTTTCCAAGCACCCCAACGGTTGCTGGGCTTCAGAGAGTCAGTGACTGGGTTCACTTCCTTGAGTTAACTTATTTCATTTAAGTCTCCACAGGTCTCCCCCAGAAGGAAGACTGTCATTCCTGGTCCTGTGAGACAACTGAAGACCTTAAACTCTTCAAACAAAACTGCTGGTGCTGCTCATTATTGCTTTATATTTTTTCTCTGCGGGACTAGGTCTTATCTTGCCTTCCAGGTACTTGCATAGACACCTATACCTTCGTCTACTTGGCTCCAGAGATCAACATAGCCCCCAATAATCAGTCCCTAACCATTCCTTTGAAAACCCGCTGAAAAGGGGTAAGGGAGGCTATGCTTATATTTAGAAGAAGACTGTTGTTTCTATGTTAATCAGCCTGACAGAGATGCTGCCCAAAAGTTAAAAGATAAAGCTTCCAGGATCCGCCAACAATTAAGTGAATCTTGGGGATCTTGGTCCAAGATTTGGAGTTGGGCATCCTGGCTTCTTCCCCTTGTGGGGACGTTGCTAACAATCATTTTAACCCTTGTTTTTAAACCCTGCATCTGAATTTTTAAACAAAATTTATTTCTTCCCTCCTATAAGCCATCAAACTTACAAATAACACTTCAACAGGGCCCTGGGCCAATTTCAGCAGTAGAAGCTAATCCAAAAATCCTGCTCTCACGTATAGACCAAAGAAGATGGGAATCTCATAGTTCACGAACAACAGTCTCATAGATATCAGGGGAGAATGATACTCCAAAGCAATAGTCAATCAGGAAACCTTTAAATTTCCTTGTGCATGTTGTGTTAGGTAATAGAATTCTCTTGACTATATCCTAGCTGGACAACTACGTAGGGTTTGCCCTGTTGTTAATACTTCATTTTGAACTTAAACACTTCCTATGAGGTGTTTTGTTTTGTCTTTCTAATTTTATTGGGGAATATTGGAGAACAGTGTGCTTCTCCAGGGCCCATCAGCTCCAAGTCATTGTCCTTCAATCTAGTTGTGGAGGGCGCAGCTCAGTTCCAAGTCCAGTCGTTATTTTCAATCTTTAGTTGCAGGGGGCACAGACCACCATCCCATGTGGGAATGGAAGGCAGCTCCTCGTCTTCAATCTAGTTGTGGAGGGCGCAGCTCACTGGCCCACGTAGGAATGGAAACGGCAACCTCAGCGTTAGGAGCATAGCGCCCCAACCACCTGAGCACCCGGGCCACCCCCCACCCTGGATTGAAACAACCAGTAGTACACTACTAACTTTGAATGCTACAATTCTTTCAACATTTTATTTCTATAAATGAGCTAACTATGTAGCTCAAAAATTAGATACCACTTTCTAACAGTTTCCCACTGAGGTAGAATATTTGCTTTAAAAAACTACGGGGTGGGGGAGATATCATGAGAAGGGGGGGTGACTGCTAATGGTTAATTAAAGGAGAGGATGATGAAAATGTGACAGTCACACAAACTGTACACTTTAAATGGTGATTTGTATCACCTGTGAATTATGTATCATGAAGCTGTTGTTAAAAAAAAAAAAAACACCTATAAGGCCAAAGACACCTAGACACTTTATCAATTATTGGTTCACATCCTGGAGTAAACTGGGAACTGATTTTTTTAAAGGATTCACGTTAGTTTCCTGCAGACCTACATATCTTTATATGCTAGATGCTAAAATGGCTTATATGCTAAATGGCCATCTAGGTTCATTAGCTTTTACTAAAAGATCTCAACCCTAACCTACAACCCAAGTAAGCAACACAGAATAAAACTTCCTGCTTGATATAATCTTCAACTCTTGCCAAACTTCTATTAAAATTCTTGACAGATAGAAATAGAGTCTTTGAAGAATATAAGGTTCACCTATCCCACTAGAAAATCTAGATTTAACCCCAAAGGAGGCCCGAGCCGTTAAACAGCAGCATGTGTGTGACCACAGGGTTTTAGCAAACAACACGTTTTTTGTAACACTTACAGTAAGGAAAGTTACAGCTACAGCAAGCAGTCCTAGGAAATGCACCATTGCACGTACTGTCTATCATGGGCACATGGGATGCTCTCCCACTGCCATGGTTCAGTCTCCTCTACATCCTTCTGTAACACAAGACATTTCCCTCAGAGGTAAATGCCAGGGAAAGCTTCTCTAAGGAGCTAGTATGGTTCTCCCCTTTATCCTCATTGAACTGTGTAAGTCATAGCTCCCTTTTTATTATGGCCAGAGGATGCAACTTCAATTTGCACAAGGTCCTCTGGTCGGTCCATGTTCATTCCAATGTGCTCCCACAGTAACTCTACTCTGGGTGGCACTTCATTTTCCATTAGTAATACTTATGCTCACCTCAACTGCCTCATGGATGCTTAATAAAATTAATGCAGAAATAGATTCTAGATACAAGTGTATTTTAATACCATCTTGATGCAAAAGAATGTGTCCCCTAAAGGAGCGCTTGCTGAATGCTGAAGGGAACCATAGTTTTGCTCCTTGAAGCTCCCTTTTTGGGATATTGATTTTAAGCTGTTTCTTAAGAAAGACTCAGAAAGAAGTTTTGACAATTCACCTTAACTACCCCGGGAATGGGATAGAAAAAAACCTGCTTCAGGAAGGAGATCTTAGGATGCTAGCCTCAGCCTAATTTGAATTAAATATGGTAATAAGAGGGCTTCAGCAGGGGCCTGTTAGCAAGATACCCAGTGTCCTAGAGTTTCTGAGTAGCCTAGCAAGGATTTGCCTACCAAGTGTGTTCTGCTCCTCAACTACCTGTAAATCCCCCATTCTCACTCCTGAAATCTAAGACCCTGTCCCCACCCCTTCTCCTTTGTCCCAAATTGTCATAAACCCAATCCCACCTCACTATCTTTGGATTTTTATGCTTATGTGAATTCCCTATGCACATGTATTAGAATTTTGATTTTCTCCTGTAAATCTGTCTCTATTAACATATTACCAGGCTAGAACAACTTAGAAGGTGGGAGGAAAAGTATTAATTTTTTTTTAGCCCCTGGTCTTTTCCATGCTGCCTCCTTCCTGCATCTCCCCAATCTCTGTTGGAAGGACCACGACTCCCTCTTGCCTCCTACACTCAAGGAACTGGGTGCTTAACCATCGACTTCATGCCCAGGGTCTGGAGCAAAGATGGCCAATAAACATTTATTATTATGAATGCATGTTTTTTTCTGATAGTGCAATGAGCCTCAATATTTCCACCATTAGGCAAAAAAATAAAACTAGGCAACATTGCAAGTATATTCTTTAACTGTTTGCTAGATTTGCAATCTAACCTTTTATGGTCTTCTATTTTTCTGTGTTTTTATAACTTCTCTAATAATCTTTAAACTATCCACAGAAAAATTACCAAAGGGAGCTCTAGAACTCTTCAGCAAACCATACAAAGTTGTGGACAAACTATGTCCTGAGGATAAGAAAAAGAACAAATATATTGGTTAATCCTTTTTAAAGTATTAACACTAATGTTAACAAACGTTTCTCCTACCTTGCAGTAACTTCCATGCTCACTAAGTTTTCATCCATCCAGTATCAGCTCTAGTTTCACACATTTGGAGAAAAGCTAGAGTTTGACCAAAGGGCCCTTAACACACACTAGCACATATTGAAACAGTTGCACCCACGCATCCTTTTCTGAAAAAGCGGTCTGAATTTTCAGTTTTCATTTCATATTCACTTTCAAGTGAAACTGGGAGGGACCAATTAAACCCTAGTCATCTCAGTTAAACAGTTCTCTACTTTCTACCAAAAGTACACGCAATTCCCACCGACCTTTCCAGCGACACACATCTCAAATACCATTTACTCTCTTGGCAATTCAAGGGCTGATGTCAGGGTCCGTGCGCTGAGAGGCAGAGCACTAATAATCGTTTACATAAACGCTGAGATGAGTCCGCCAGACCTTCCGAACATTCCCTAAGCAGCTCCTACTTCGCAATGACATCAAGCACCTGTACTGTGCTTTCTAAATCGTGAAGCTTTTCCAAAATCTTCCCGGTTCCTTTCTGCGTCTCCCCAGTCTTTGTTGGAGCGACCAGGACTCCCTCTCCCCTCCTGCGCTCAAGGGACTGGATGCTTAACCACCGACTTAAGACTCAGCGGGCGCGCGGCAAAGCAGAGCCGGAGGGCGACCTTCCCGGACTGTCACCCACAGCCCCGCGGGCAGCCCTCCTCGCGGGCCCGACTCTTACAGGCGCGGCGCACAGCCTGGGAAGGCGTCGTCCGGGGGTCGGGGTCGGGGTCCGGGTCAGGAGCGGCGGACTGCGAGCCCCGGCGGCGAGAGGCGAGCGCAGGCAGCGCGGATGCGGGCTTCACATCCGACACCTGCGGCTGCGGGCGGGGAGGCGCAGGGCGAAGTCCCCCCCACACGCCCGGGCTCTCTGAGGATCCGTGCTGGTCAGAGGGCGAAAGGCGTGGCGCCTCCTGCCTCGCTGCGTGTATCGTCAGGGCGGAGCCCACGACCCTTGTAGCACTGGTACCAAGTTCCGCACCGCACCTGGCAGCCACCTGCCCGCTGGCAGGGGAAACGAAGATGACTCTCCCCGAGCACACAAGAACAGTCCCAAAACTTCTTCTCCAGGGCTCCTCCGAGATGGACAGTTTGCTATTAGCCATGGTCATCACAGGACGCTACCCCTGCTGATCAATACCTCGTCTGGCCTTGACGGATTTGGTCACTAACGGTGCCCTGCGCCCCTAAGCACCGGGGGACGCTGACGCCTTGGTTTTTTCAGTTTAGAACGTTGCCCACCGAGAGCAAGAAGGCAGTCTTCTATTGAATGAGCTTCCGAGAAATTAGGTTCCTGCGCCCCAAGGTCAATAAATCAGGAACTAAATCGACAGGGAAAGAAGGGTGGGAAGAAAACTATTTGAATGAGAATGTTACTGGAAACAGTTAACAGTGTATTTCCACACTCCTGTACTAAACACATCTTTGCAAGACACGGATCATGTAGAAAAAAACCTGGAAAGTGATTGTGCTGATTGAGGAAAAGGGTTGGTTATCAGGCTTTATGAGTGTGTATGGCTACGCCAAAATTCACCTGCTGCATCTACTCTCAGAAATTAGTACTTGCATCTATCTAGTTTCTGGTTTTCATTTACAAACAAAAATCATACCATCAGTTAAGTTATTTTAAGCAATACTAGGAATTACTGTTAATTCTTCACCTAATACAAGAAAGTGTTAGGCAAGAGGCCCAGATAAGAAAATTAATTACACATAATTTTTAAAAATTAATTTTAGGTGCACAAAACAACATAATGATTGGACATTTACACCCCTCACAAAGTGAAAATCCCCCAATTATACTACCCCTCTGACATGGTACATAGCTATTACAATACCATTGACTACATTCGCTATGCTGTGCCTTACATTCCATAACTATATAAATATATTTAATTATAATTGACATTCAGTATTATATTAGTTCCAGGTGTACAGCGCAGTGGTTAGGCATTGACATAACCTATGAAGTGATCCCCCCCATAAGTCCAGTACCCATCTGACACCCTACACAGTCTTTACATTATTGATTATACTCCCCATACTGTATTTCACATCTCCGTCACTATTTTGCGACTACCAATTTGTACTTTCTAATCCCTTCACCTTCTCCCCCACCCCAACCTGCCTCTCATCTAGCAACCATCAGTTTTTTCTCTGTATCTATGAGTCTGATGCGCCCAAACACTTGGGTGAAATTGTTTTTGTGCATTAAATTTCTGAGTCAGTTTAAAGGACCTTAAAAACCTGTATAAAAATACACTTGTCATTTTAAACCAACGTTGGGAAAAATTCTTCAGAGCTGGCTCTTAATAACTGCAAACTTGAAAAACACTCTCTAAAGGATAAAAGTTTATTGATATAAGTAAAGATGAAAAATTTTCCACCAAATTCTGAAGACAGTTCCAGGAGGGGACTTATAAAAATGAAGAAAACACACTTGAAATTGGCAAAAAGCACATTGGAAAAAACAGGATATTGTCTATAGCATTCTGCAACTATGTAAAACAAAAAAACCCCAATAACCTATACATGGAAAAACAGCTGGCAATACAAGAAAATGTTTGTTTTCTGGGTAGTAACATTATAGTTCTTTTTTTTTCTCTTTAGTGTAATTTTCTAAATTTGATACGATATACTGCAGATATACAATTTTTTACATTAGAAAAATGAATTTTGTTTACAGGTAAAATTAATTGATAAAATGCCAGTGTTTGTTTTTAGTCAGGAAAATGTACATACAAAGACACATAACAATACGGCGTCATATTCTCATCCAAAATAGAGCTAAAACCACTAAAATAAACAACAAAAAACTTTCTGCCTTGTTTTTGGTCTAATTTTAAAAATATTTTCACCTGTGATTTATTTCATATTGATATGTAAGTGAATTTGCTAACTAAAGTTATATTAGATCTTAACCTCACCCTAACCACTGCCATCAAATCTCAAGCTGACCACTGCCATCAATCCTGTAGGACAAATTCAGATTAAAGCCAGAATTACATAAATGGATTGTACTGTAAAGGAAAGAGTCATTTTAACTTACAAGTTAGCACTTTATTTTGGACTAATTATTTTCAAATGGCCTGTTGTGTCTTAGTGTTTTGGTATTTTGGTTGTCTCTTTTAGTGTTTTAGAATATTACAGAGGGAGAAACTTAAAGATGACCTTCAAATTTTATAGATGAGTCACCTAGTCCAGAGGACACCAATTTGCACAAGTGTGAAAGTTACAAGGATAAATGGGTGACTCAGCTTTTCTCAGACCGCAGCCCTCTGCCCTCTGCCTCGTGACATCTGTATTATTTTACCTAAAAAGAGTAACTGCCCAATATTTATACAGCCCAGTATTGAAACTCTCATTGAATGTGTTCTCAATTTGGCACTTTTTCTTTTCCGTTTAACTAGACTTTTTTTCTCTCTTATTGCATATCAAACAAGAAAAAAATTGCCTGTAACCCATCAGCCACATACCATCTGCTTTTAGTCTTTTCTATGCATACATATTTTCTTAAAAAACAAAAGTGGACTTACCAGTGTATTCAAAGCACGGAGATGAAGGGCATCCTCTCGAATCAGACTGTCTGTGTCTGAATCCTGGCTCTCCCACAGCCTGGAGATTTGAACTTGAACTGGTTACTTAGTCTTTAGACGGTTATTGGTAATCAGAGGAAACAATCTCTCCGGTAGTTACAGAGATTAAATGAGATAATGTGTGTGTAAAGCACTGAACAGAGTCATTATCTCTGTCTGGCTAGCACTCAGCAAATCATACCTAGTATTATATAAACTGCTCTATTGGTTCCCTGTCATTTGATACCTTGCTACAACTTTATACTTAGTGCTGTAGTTTTCGATGGTTTTTGATGTACCCTAATAAATTTAACCAATCTTCCTATTATTCACGAAACACCCTTGAAGCTATGTCATTGCACACACCCAGATAAATTCCAGAAAGGGAATTGCTGAAGAAAAGGTATGCCATTGAAAAAATTTTAATACATATACCCAAATTTCCCACAAATTGTCCAAAATTCGGTCTCTCAACAACTTAAAAGTTTTCTTGTTCTCCTAAACTCTCACAAAAACTGGATAGAATATTAAGTTTAATTTTTTAGAATTTGACCTATGACAAATGGCCTATCAGTGTTTTAATTTATATTTCTTTGACTTAGTGATTGAAAATAAACTTTTATAATGTCTTACGATTGCTGGTTTAGTTGTAAATTTTCTCTGTAAGCTCTTTACCCATTTCTTTCTTTTAATTTTCTAGAAGGCAGAACGAGTAAACAGAAGAGCCTGGATCTCTGACATTATTGATCTGCTGGACTATCTCTAAGTTGCTGAAGTCACTGTCACCTTTTATGTACCTTGCAATCAAACCTCAGAATTATCAAAATTAGCATTTCTTTACAATCCTAACTGAAAGCTTTGGAGCCATCTAGAGGCCACACCCTTGACACACACAGTGGAGATCTAAAATGGCATTAGCAGGGGTGAGTTGTGGCCATTTGCTTTTGTAGGCAGTGTCCTGACATAAACAGACAAACAGTGAAGATGTCCTCCAGTGAAGGGAGCAGACAGGCTCATTCATGAAATCACCTGAGCCTCACTTTTGAAAACTTCAAAAATAACTGGGAGATTTGGTGGGGCTTGGGGTGGGATGGAGGTGGTAATATCCTTTATAATAATCACACCAGTGAGGGGCTTGCTTGTGCAGTTTTCACACAAGTATCAGGGTGTGATGGAATGTCAGCAGAAGTCACAGGCAAAGGATACAAATGTATTTTATGTTGATAAAGGATATGGCTTATTATACAGATGGGAAAACTAAGCACTCTTCTCATTAAAGGAACAAGTTTCATGGACATGTAACTCCATGAATCAGGTACCATAATATCAAAGCTCCCATAGGGACCCATGACAGGCTCTCTTCACTGAACTTACAGCGTTTTTAATACCCTCTGTTAGATTAAAAAAAAAAAAAAAAAAAAAAAAAAAAAAAAAAAAAATATATATATATATATATATATATATATATATATGTATATATGTGTTGTTTTTTTCTTTAACTTCCATGGCTGAGTGTTTTTGTAAGTAATGTTTCATTAAGTCAAAAATGGTAGCCAAAAGGACCTGTCTTGGATCATGGAGTCTGAACTGCCAGCAGCATGGCTAAATGGAAAAGACAGCATGTACACCCTCCCAGTTCCTGCTGGAACTTCAAATTAATTTCCAGGTGCCTATTTCTGCAGATTATTTTAGCCGGGCACCATTGAACACCAGGAGCCTCCCCTTGTTGTTTACACGTGGGCTTCCAGGACCATTGTCCCAGCCAATCTACAGGAGTAGCCATTTCTTTACGCAGACTCTGGGCCTATCCCGGAGCTGGCCCCACTTCACCGTCTCCACCCCTTGTCTATAGCTCATTCAAATCTTTCAGGCTACCCCTTTCTTCCCCTCCCCCCACTTGACGTATAAAAGTGTTTGCAAAACTCTGGGGCAGTGGACATGCTGTCTTTCCCACCTAGCCATGTTGCTGGTGGTTTAGTCTCCATGCCCCAGGACTGGTCTTTTTGCTAGCATTTTTGGCTCAGTAAGACCTTGTTTATAAAAAGACTTTCAGCCACGGAAGTTAAAAATTTTGTGCTTAACATTTGGCCCCATATGTGGGCAACGCTTTGGAGAAGCAGAGAGGGGTGCCGCTCTCTCGAGTCTGAGTGTGACGTCCACAGAACCCGCCTGAGGCTCATCGAACTCTGGGTGCCATCACTTTCTGCCCCTCCTAAGCCTTGGATCTTGGGAACCCTCACTCTGTGATAGAAGCATATGGCTTTATTGCACCAGGGTGGGGTATTCTTTCAGGAAAGGTTCCATAGGTGCAGCTCAAAAAGTCATGGGGGTTTGTTCCCTCATCTCGGTACCAGGTCGGTACAGCGAATGTGAAGGAGAGACTCACTGGTTCTTCTTCTGATTTGTGATTTTTTTCCAGGGACACCCTGTTTTCCTGTACCTGTGTTTGCTTTTTCGTCTGAGAGAATGAACTCATAGTGACATCTGGTGGCCATTCCACGTAAATAATTTGCAGTTTTGTTCCAAATCAAAGCCTTTAGTTTAGCTTTGGAAATTATGTAAGGATGCGCTTTCCACTGTGAAGATAATAGAATAGGCAGTGACCCACTGGGGAGGGGCACTCACGAAGCAGCATTCTACTAACCAGATCCTATTTCCCGGATTTGATTAAACACAAGCAGCTGAAGTCTACTAAATCTGACCCAACTTTGTCCATCCTCCTTAAAACACTCAAGGTCAAATAAAAAGTTTTGTGTCTTCTTGCCTTTCTCCTACACAGCGGGGACCAGCCCTGGCCTGCAGATTCAGCATGAATCTAGTTCTCTGCAAAAACCACGAGGACTATTTGGATAGGCCTGAGTATGTCATGGCCTTCTTTTGGCACAGAGAAGTAAAGGTCCATATTCCCAGGTGGGAGCCTGCATCATGAATGCAGAAAACAAGACTGTCAGGGTCGGATACAATGGAATGGCAGCCAAATGGGTACAGCGACGACCTCTTGCCTTGCAGGAGGACAGCAGAGAGGAAGCTGGATACCAAATACCCTTATGTGTGCCATGCCTAACTGAATGCCATCGGGAACAAAAACTCGGTCAACGTGAAAGGCTCTACTACTATGTATGTGGCCTTGTTCCAATGTAATGAATGTGCTAAGCTCGTCATCCAGGCAGGTATCAGGAAGTTATTTTCATGTCCCATAAATACCATGATGGTGAGGAGACAACAGCTGCGAGGCTCATGTTTGGTATGGCTGAGGTTACCTTTAGGAAATTCACACTAAACTGCAGCAAGATTGTCACTGACTTTGATTCAATTAACAGCAGCAAGTCAGAAGCTTCAGTGAGTTATATCTCATGAAACCTCTAAAAGACTGGGATCATCTTCTTCTCAGGAGCTGCTGATGCCTTTCATCTTGAAGTTACATGTAACTTATTAAGAGCCAGTTCAACAAAAGTAGACATCTAAAAAACATAAAGCTTCGAATCGCCCTGACTCTCCCTCCTGTCATGTGGAATCTGCATCTGTTTACGCTATTGATTTAGGGTTTAAAAGGTAAAGGAAACTGTAGATGGGCTGCCACAAAGGGCTGAAGTGGGGTGCCTCCCTTTGTGTGTCCCGGTTCACTGGGATGCTGGTGGCTGTGCAGAAGGGCATCAGCATGTCTTTGTCATCCAGTGCATCTCACAGCTGCTTCTCGCTGCTACATGTGCTGGAAGGACAAATAAATGATTGTGTTCCTAGCGGGATGAACAGAACATCTGGCCCAAATGAAGCAAAACATGCAGTGCCCTTGGGGAAAAACAAATCTAGGACCCACATGACAGTGGCATTAAAGTATATGCTTTAGAGGTTTAAGGAAACTCCCACCCACCCACCCACCCATCCATCCAAAAACACCTAGACAGGATGGCGCATCTGTCCTGACAGTCGATGAGCATGACTGCGCTCTGGATACTCTCTCTGCTTCTGCCGTCCTGCTACCCACTGGACAGTGTGGCACGTTGTCCCTCTGGGAGAGGGGGTCTCTGTTGTTTTTGCCTCTTATTGTATTTTGCCTCCTTGTTTTGGTCACAAGGAGGTCTTACACTGGTTTATCTGAATACTGAGTTGCTCCCAGAGCGGGCAGCCTGGCTCCTCCTGTCGTCCCTGAGACCACGCTCTGCTGTGGTGGTGAGGATTGTGTGGATGGGAGGGTGGGTCAGGTACCACTTCTGCCACCTGGAAACATGTTGTCACTCCTCCACGTGCCAACTCGGTTTACCTCCAAGGCCACTCCACAACCGGGGAGTAAATTAATTCCTATCCTCTAAGTGAAATGTGAGGAAAGTCAGCCCGTCTCAAGGCGGTTTATTCCAGATCTATTGGTGATGGGAGCTCATTTGTGCTCCTGGCCATGTGTCTTCCTTCATTGACACAAATCTCGCCTTCCTAATCACTGTGCCTTAGGGAATATGTGGTTGTGCACCTTTAATCTCATTTCATTTTTAATAAACATGCCCGGCACCTTTGTTGACAAAATGGTTTCTTTATCCTAAAGATAATTACTGTTTTAAAGTGCTCTTGTATATTTATGAATTTTTATTTTGTCTCTGAAGTTTTGTATTTCATATTCTGGGGCATTTTGTAATTTGGCTGCTTACCAATATTATTAAAATCTAAAAGAAAAAAGTCTGTGTCTTCTCTACATTGTTAGCAATTCTTTTTATGTTTTGATCTTGTTGTAATCTGTTTTTATTTGTTTGTATGTTTTACATGTTTTTTTAACTTCCAGAAGGTATTGTTAATTTTAATACTTAATTGGCTTATATAAATGAAGAAATATAATAGAAACTAACCCATTATTTTCCAGATCTAGTAAATATTTAATATTAAAGTGAGATAGGATAGGGCAGGACACCCGGGGAACCGGAAACAAAATATCAACCAAGGACAAAAACCAATGAACCAGGATGGGGCACAAACAGGCCAGAACTGACCAAGACCAAGATGGTGACCTCCAAGTAAACTCCAGCCTCATTATACCCTCATCAAAATACATTTCTATACAATATAACACACCCACCATCTCCATGACACTCCAGAATGGACCATATGAGGACAAAATGAGGGTATCTCACCAATTCTCAGAAAAGCCCACCCATATCCTGAAATTTCCATGTAAAACACTTACCAAAATAAAAATTACTGCCACACCTCAAATCAAGGTTGTCTCTCCTTAAGAGGCAACCTCTGCTCTGCCTATGGAGTAGGTTTCTGACCAATAAAGTACTTTCGCTTTGCTATTTGGCTTGTTCTGAAATTCTTTCCTGTGCATAGCCAAGAACCCTCTTTCCTGTAGCAAAAGCTAGTTTAAGTTTCGTTTGAGTAGACATGTCTTTTAAAGTAATTAACTTTAAATATAATATTTTGTTCCACCTGGGTTTATAAAAATAAGTTCATGTTTTCTCTGTTACAAAATTTATCAATAGCTTGGACAATAATTGACTTTAAAATCTCACACTGTTATTAAGAGCTAATAAATTAAATAGATAAAAATTCTAGATAACACTTTCTTGTAATAATTATGTTGTATGATATATACGTATATAAAACATATATATTATACATACACACACATATACACATACACACTTAAACATAGTTTCCCAAAATCTTTTGGTAACAAAACTTCAGAGTTTTATTAAGTTAAATAATAAATATTATTAAACATCAAAAGTAAGTTTACCTACTATTGGCTTCCTAGTACGGAGAAATGAAAAGATAAATTTGGATCTGTTAATGTATACGTCTTGCACTTCATTTTTAAAAAAATGTTTCCCCAAAAAATGTAAATATTTGCCAGTAAAAGAACCAATGTTTTGAAAGGTTATAAAATATATTCACAAATTTGCCAATGTAAAGAACACTGGTAATTTCTTACTTTTTGGTTGCCACTAGAAATTAAGGTTTCTAAGAGTTAAGAATTACAATTAAGATGGAAAGAAAGTAGTGTTGGTTCAAGGCCTTTGTGCCCAATGCCTCAAATGTCCAATATTCAAAACGTCAGAGTTTGGAACAAGGAAAGATTTATTGATTGAGAAGTCACCAATAGGGAAGATGGGAGGTCTCAATGGTTCCTCAAATCCGTTTTTTTCTTTCTATTTTTCTTTTTTTTATTAGTTTCAGGTGTACCAAACAATATACTATTTAGACATTTATCATTTAAATCCCTCAGAAAGTGATAATCCCCCTCCCCAATCTACTACCCCTCTGACATCACATACAGCCATTACATTTCCACTGTCTCTATTCCTAATGCTGTACTCCACTTCTTGTAACTATATGTATATATAGAATTATAGTTGACATTCATTATTGTTCAGCTTCAGCTTCAGGTGTACAGTGCAGTGATCAGTCATCTACATTATCCCTGAGGTGGTCTCCCTACTAAGACAAGTGTCCATCTTAAGAGTGCATCAAATTCAAGTCTCTTTTATGTCCAGGGAAGGGAGGAGAGGTGTGGCAAGAAGTGGGTGGGATCTCTAAAGAGGCAGGTGCAAACAGTGATTGAAGGAAATCTCCAAAATCTTTGTTCTCATTTGGTGCATTGACCCCCACTGTTCTGAATTGGGTACTGAGGTTCCTGTAAATCTTTGATAAACTGTCATTGTTTTGCACATATTTTCCCACCTCTTCAGGAGAGATTTCTTCAGACAAGAGGATGCTTCAAGCAGAATTCCTCTAGTCAATTAGCATATCTACAGCAGGAGCTATTAGTCTAAAGGCCATGGGAGAAATGCAGGCTAGAATTTATGATGAAGTCTGAGAAACAGAATTCCACTGTGTTACCAAAGTATGTTTTTGTAAATAGAAGGTATAATGTGTGGAGATACATTTTGAGAGAATTAAAAGAAAGATGTGTTAACCTGGTTATTTCTGAATAAGTAAGAAAAAAACCCTCTAAATGGGACAAAGAAAGTTGTAGAACAATTATAAAGAGAAATCTTGACAAATGAGATTTTATAAATCATTATGAACCGAGGGTCCTGATTTAATGCATGATTTTGATTTAAAACGTAGCCCCAGCAGTCTATTCAGTGTCTTTGAGCATGCCTGGTAAGCCATATAACCCTGTCCCTTACTAGTTATTGACACCCTGAGACAGCCAGAAACAACGGTCATACCTTAACTAAGGGTCACAAGGTATGGATTTTTCTTAAGCTAAAGATACCATGGCCTAAGTTGTGTTTCAGCTCCTGAGTGCTAAAGCAGAATGACCTCCTGGCCACATCCTCATAAAACCTAACTGAAGGTCACCAAAGCTGACCTCAAGACTTGAAACAATGATTGACTGACCTTACCTCACTCTTGACCAATCAGCAAGACCCATGACACCAAACTTCTTGCTTATGATGACTCTTGATTTTTGCTTTGTAGAACCTTTCTGTAAACTGTGGAGGGTTCGGGCTTTTGAGCATTAGCTTCCCGTTCTCCTTGGTGGTGCCATTCATAATTAAACAGCCATTCTTTCTCCTCTGCAATTCTCGGTGTTTAGTGTTTGGTTCTGCTAGCGCTGGGTGGATGAACTCTTTTCTGTTCGGTAACAATTAAGCTAAATAAGAATAGAATAACTATAAGTAAATGAATTTAAATATCAAAAGTAAGCTGATGAGGAACTAGAGTTTTGTTCTTTTTCCCTCTGTTAGAAGGACAAAGCATTCCTGTACTGCTCCCTCCACATAAGACGCTATGAAAAGTTTTCGGCCTAGAAAGGAAAAATTCAGTGCTTTATTAAAACCGTTTTCTACGTATTACGTTGTCTTAATCAGGTACTTGATTACTCAAGAACACAATCTTCTCAATCCTAAGAACTAAAGTTTTGCTAACAATAGGTAACCTGTATTTATGAGGTATGATCCAAAAATATGGTGAAAGTTCAAATAAAAAAAAATTATTACAGTAAAAGACACATTGCGATTAATTCCCCCTCAAAATACTTCCCGTCACTTTGAACAGTCTTATGCCATAGATCTTGCCACTTTCTGAAGCAGTTTTGGAAGTCCTCTTTTGTTATTGTCTTTCGTTATGTTGTTGTGGCTGCCTTGAAGTCCTGAATCAATTCAAAACATTTACCTTTCATGGTCATTTTGACTTTAGGGAAGAGCCAGAAGTTGCACGGGGCTGGATCCGGTGAATAAGATACACACCATAATGCTTTTATTTGACAGAAATTGTCACCCCAATAAACTTTAATTCAAAAAAGAAAACAGAAAAAACATGAGAGCCTTTCCATTGTGATCAAAAACTATGGTGAGGGCCGGCCCGGTGGCTCAGGTGGTTGGAGCTCCGTGCTCCTAACTCCGAAGGCTGCCAGTTCGATTCCCACATGGGCCAGTGGGCTCTCAATCACAAGGTTGCCAGTGCAACTCCTCGACTCCCGCAAGGGATGGTGGACTGTGCCTCCTATAACTAACTGGGCTTGGAGCTGAGCTGTACCCTCCACAACTAAGATTGAAAGGACAACAACTTGATTTGGAAAAAGCCAAAGTCCTGTTCCCCTTCCCCAATAAAATCTTAAAAAAAAACAAAACTATGGTGAATGCTGCTGCTGAGTGCCATCCAATGGAAAGTCAGGGATCTTCAATATGGGAAGCACTGTAGCAAACCTTAGCAACAGTGTGTGACAAGTTTCAACTTGTTCGGTGCAGTCAGTCAGTTGTGAGCTATGGTTGAGAGAACGTGTGTTTTATAGTGTGCCATAAATTATCTTCCATCATAACAACGCTCCATGTCACACATGGCTTCTGGTATATGGCAGTTTCTGTCAAACAAAAACATTATGATGTGTCCTCATCCATCTTATTCACTGGAGTTGGTGCCATGCAACTTCTGTCTTTTCCCCAAAGTCAAAATGATTCAGGACATCAAGGCAGCCATGACAGCAAAACTAGATACTCACAAAAGAGGACTTCCAGAACTGCTTCAGAAAGTGACAAGTACAATGGTATAAGTGTGTTTGTTCAAAGCAAGGGGGAATATTTTAAGGGGGATTAAAGGAAATATGTCTTTTACTGTAATAAATTTGTTTTATTTAAATATTCACCATATTGTTTGATCACACCTCGTATGTTTGATATCTTTTATTGTCACTTTGGGTAAATGGATAACTTAATATTGTTTCACAATGATATGTGATCTTCTTAGTCAAGTATGTTTGACAAACTTCCCAAGGTTCAGGTTATAAAAGGAGACTTTTCTTGGGCGGCTGGTTAGCTCAGTCGGTTAGAGTGTGGTACTCTTAACAACAAGGTTGCCAGTTCTATTCCCACATGAGCTAGTGTGAGCTGCACCCTCCACAACTAGGTTGAAACAACTACTTGACTTGGAGCTGATGAGTCCTGGAAAAACACACTTAAAATAAATAAAAAGTTAAAAAAAAATGGAGACTTCTCTTAATCTGGAAATGGCTTTAGGTTATTCCAATGAGCCCCTGGAATACCTCAAAGATTTGTTTTCTCTCTCCTAGTAAAAGAGAAAGTTTCAACTAATTAGACCTATTTGATATACTAAAATTATATGGGAAGCTTTGTCAAATAAAGAAATTATGTTGTACTTGTATACACGTTTTTATTACTAAAATGAATGTTCTAGAGATTACATAAAATCTCTAAGAATCTACGTTTCTTGATATGCTTTCATTTGTAATTCTAGTTATACTAAAATGTATATTACAGAAAACACATTTCTGTATCAATTACATTATAATCAGATCTGTAATCATATCATTTTTAGTTTAGTTTTATTTTTTGTCATTTACAGTCATTGTCTTACACTGATACTTTGGCAAATGTTTCATCTTCAGAAAGATCCATGGAGAAGACTCTAATTCTAAAATACAGGTCTCTGAGAATAACATTCAGATCATACCTTTAAACTTCATGAAGATTTATAGAATTCCAAGGAATAACTAACTGTATTCATAAAATACTGGCAAATTATCAAGATAAACAAGAATAAATATATGGGACAGATTAAGCTAAAAATGATTATAGTTTTGTAACTTTATGTTTGAAATTGCTGATTTTTTATATCACTTGTTTTCAAGATAAAAGGAAACTTGCTTCTTTTAAACTAATAATGACTTAGCTATTTGGTAAATTATACCTTTTGAAACAGTATTGAAATATTTATATTTTCTCCCTACCTGATCCCTCCAGAAATTGGAAACTCTTAATAAGTATTATTATTTTCATGGTGATATAGTTATTTGTATAAGTTCAATAAGAATCTGTTCTCTTTATAACAGGACACAATTAGAAAAGGGTTTTATTACCAAGGATTTGATTGGAATGTCTTGTTTGAGAGACCGATGTGACCTCACACCATTAAGGAATTAGGATTGACTTTGGAAGCCAATAAAAGCCCTTTGGGTGTGGCCCTTCTTAGCCTTGAGAGGCTACTTAAAGTCCAATCTGGAGATTCCTTATGAAAAATTCCAGCAAAGCAGATTTAAAAGAGCCTATATGATCAATTGCTATTCTTGTTGTATTTTGTATAAATAATCAGGTCAAATTCATTGAAGTTAGACATATACAAAAAATAAATTAATCTTAATTTAGCTATCTGCGATAAAAATGAGGGTGATTTTTAAAAATTGGGTATCAATAGAAACTATCCACACTTGCAGATATTAGGTTCTATCTACATCAGCTAATAATCTTTGAGGTTTTATTTTCTACTTGTAAACTGTACTGGATTGTGAATTTTTCTAGTTTTCCAGCAAAAGAAGCGCTGAGCTGCACATCTAGATATCTTCTCAACTGACAACCTTACAGACTCAAAAATTAGATTTAAAATTTACTTTTATCATTAACTTCTTTTGTTTCTTTGCTTTGTTTTCCTTTCTTTCCATAGAAAACACTTCTTATTTAGATGCCTAACTGCCTACAGTAAACTTTCAGGTGGTTGCCAGCAATGATAAGATCATTATTTAGAATAATATTACAAGTTGGTTCAATTATCCTACTTTGCCTTTTTTATTATAATTTTAAAATGTTATATCGTATTTCCCCGAAAATAAGACTTAGCCAGACCATCAGTTCTAATGCGTCTTTTGGAGCAAAAATTAATATAAGACCCAGTCTTATTTTACTATAAGACCAGGTATAATATAATAAATATAATATAACATAATATAATATAATATAATATAATATAATATAATATAATATAATACTGGGTCTTAGATTAATTTTTGCTCCAAAGGACACATTAGAGCTGATGGTCTGGCTACATCTTATTTTCAGGGAAACATGGTGTTCAGATTAGCTTGACACACAAATTCCTATGGATATAATAGACATCATTTGAATTAGTCATAAATCCTAATTCAGTCTTTATCATGAATCCTCTTATCTCAAGTTCACACTCAAGAGAAGAATGTCACAAGTGAATGTCTACATAGCATTTTGCTGTTTAAATTAGCAAATTGGTGCTCTGACTTAATGATCCTGTTTTGAGGAAGCTGGTGTGAATTCCTCCAGAGCATAACAATGCCCCTTGGATGCATTGAAAAAAATAAAACCCAATTCCTGAACATACAAATGAGCTCTCCCACAAGCTTCCTCATGCCCGCCTTCCCCTCCCACCCCTTAAAGTCTGATCTCAACTGGTAGCCAGGTCTCTTACCCACCTTAAGCACAGAAACAGCGATCACAAAGGCCGGGTGTACTCAAGGCAACTTTGAAAGTAATTCCAGATGTGTAAACCTACTTTTTGTCTTTTGACAAAAATGGTGGAGAGGAAGAGATAAAGGAGAAAGTGGGGTATTAGGAAGCAATATATCTGCTGTATTAAGCAGGAATAGGGTTTCAATATAATATCTTGAAAATTAAATATCTTAATAAATTCAAAATTTTACCAGCAAATTTCTTAGAAATATAGTTTATCAAAATTTTAACTATGGTTTCACATGAAGTAAGAGCAACAATTATTTACAGCCAGGGTTCGCTGTAAACTAAGGACGGACAGCCAATTCTGGATCAACAGAAGGAAAAAGAATACACTTTAGCAACTTTGAGTCCGAACGTGCATAATAGAAGATACATTTTTTTGGTAACAATTTAAAGTAAATAAATTTTAGGATTATACCAAGGCATGTAATGGAAATTGAAAAACCATATTTGGGTGGCTGCTCTTCTTGAAGTTAGGTAAAAACTGGACAATTCAATATAAGCAACCATGTAATCATAAAAATTTAAGGCCAAAAGAAATTCTCAGGACTGCCTGGTGGCTCAGGTGGTGGGAGCTCCATGCTCCGAAGGTCGAGGTCACTGGTTGGATTCCCACATGGGCCAGTGAGCTGCGCCCTCTACAGCTAAGATTATGAATAACGGCTCTCCCTGGAGCTGGGCTGCCATGAACAGCTGGAGGTCGGTGTGAGCTGCCATGAACTGCTGTGAGCGGCCGACCAACAACTGGTGACCGACTGCCTCAGCTGGGGAAGTGCAAGTCTCATAATACCAGCATGGGCCAGGTAGCTGTGTCCTACACAACTAGACTAAGAAACAACGGCTTGAACCAGGGTGGGTAGGGGGGAGAGGCAGAAGAAGGAGAAAAAAAAGAGAAATTCTCATTTTACAGATGCAAGACAAGACTCAAAGAATAAAAGGGTGTAAAAACAAAGGATGTATAAAATGCAAAGTAAGTATTAAGAATTACTTAATCTTTATGATTACCATTTGAGGTAAGTAAAGCAATTACTAGCGTAACCATACAATTTATCACACCAGAACACTAAAGATAAGAAAGGGGTATATAAAATTATATAATTTCTTATAAATATTTATAGATTATTTAATTTATTATATTGGTGGGCCTATAAAATAGTTTTACGCAAACTCTATTTTCAAAAATAACATTCAGAATGCAGTGCATGAAACTTGTTTGGATTATTTCTGTGCTACAAAAAATGGTTTGTAATATGAATATGAAATATGAATATAATATTTTACCATGAATACCAGTCAAAAAATTTAACCCTACAATGATTTGGAAATGCTCTCAAGCCAATGACCTGCTATAATCCTACTGCTTCATCAAAAGAAAACTTCTTTAGACACAATACAACAAGAGGTATCATAAAACACTATTTAGTTCTGCCACAGGAACTGCAAAACAAAACATAAACCACAGAATTTCTATCAAGTTAGTACTTCCAGTAGGACCCATAGCCCAAGACAATGAATCTTTCAGACTTCAGGAGCAATCATAAAATTACTGCATATTGTCAACTTGTCACCAAATGCCTGGCTGCTCTAAAGGACAGGGCCATATGGAGAGCTTAGCATCAGTTCCTGCCGCTGACAGCTCAGGCATCAGTAGTTGCTACCAGAAGATCAGCAGTGGTGAGAGCCCACGCTGTTGGACCATGAGCACCCTCCGTCCCTGCACCTTGACTAGTCTGTTCTGGGGCCCACTGAGCAAGCACTGGAGTGTCCTAAAGATGTCTTATAAATATAAATAATGTTATGTTTCAAATATATGTAGATGGTATTGAAGTTAATAAAATTCAAAGACCATGAAGAATGGCTTCAAAGATGGAGAAACTAATGAACAAGTCAACTCCTTCTTTGAAAACTCCCTCAATCCAGCCACTTTTCCTTTCTTTCTTATTACATCACTCAACGTGCCAAGGAGCCTTCCACAGCAAGTCTTCTCTCCCTCTTCTTTGAAAGCCTCATGAGAGCAAACGGAGTATAAATGGTAGCTATAATAATATTTATTTATTCCTGAGGTTTCTTTTACTTTAAAGTAATTAACTTATCCTCTCCATTATAGATTAGTTCTTCTAATATCCAAGTAAAACAAAATTCAAAAGAATATAGCTAGATTAACTTCTGGTCAAGATGGAGTAGGTAAATGCTTTGCTCGTCTACTCCCATGACCACATCAAAAATACAATTAAATTATAGAACAATAACCCTTGAGAACCACCTGAAGAGAAGCTGAGCAGAATTCCTATAAATAAGGATATAAAGAAGCCAGGTAGAAACTGGTAGGGGAGGCAAAGATAACAAAACGGGTTAGTCGCAGTTAAGACTCAGGAAGGATATCACAGCTGCAGAGATCCCCACTGAGAGCAAGAGGTCCCCACAACATTGGCTGTGAAAATCATCAGGGATTCTGACTGGGTGAGATGGGGGTGCTGATGTAGACCCAGGCATCATCTTTAAAGGTCCAAGCACAGACTCACTTGCCACACTTGCGCTAAGTTCCAGTGAAGGGACAGCAGTTCAAAAAGTGCCAGGGACATAAGGAAAGGAACTGAGATGTCTGGCTTCAGGGCAAGAGTTGGAGGGGTAACACTCTCACAGAAATGCTGACAGGCACCACTGTTCCTTTGTTGGACCCTCCCCCTACCCATCCTGCAGGGGCAGGCAGGCATCAAATCAGAATTTCCATTAACCTGGCTAAGACTGCAGCCTGTACCCTGGTAATTTCCTGAGACCCAGCCCCACCCAACTCAAGCAATGGCCCACTGGCCCGAGCCTCTTTCGGCAGCTGTTCCACACAAATGGCCAGCCTCCACCCATTCTGCACACTTTCCTAAAATCACTTAAAGGTCCACAAACCCCAAACAAGCAACGGCTATCCTCAGCATGCCCTGAGCTACTGCTAAGCAGTCCCAAACATGGAATTAGTGGCAGCCAACCTCAGTTCACAATATAGCCACTCCCAAGTGCCTCCAAGCTCAGCACAGGGAGCTACCAAAAGCAGATCACTTGTAGCTCCTACCAGGTGGCCCCAAGCCAAACCGAGGCAGTGGATGAACTTGCCCTGCACTGGAATCACTCCCAAGAGGCCACAGAACCAACACACCTGGTGGCTGGCTTGAGACCACACCAGAGCACCACTCAATAAGCTTTACAAATGACACACCCAAGGGTAGACATGGCAGGCATCTAAACCCCACTTAAGTGAATCCTGGGACCAGCTCCATGGAACAAGCTCCTGCACAGTAACTCATCTGTTTTACTCATGGCCAGTCCACAAAGCCAGTCAGCCTGAGGGTCGATCCCACACACTTATGTGCCAACAGCAACCAAGGATCAACCACTACAGAAGGGCACATACAACCCACACAAGGGACACTCCTGAAGAATCTGGATGAGGTGACAAGGGAGCTTGTGCTACTGGGCCTCATAGACTATCTACTACATAAAGTTAACATGCAAAGACTGGGAGACATAGTAGATCTACATAATAAATAGAAACAAACATGGGGAGGCATCCAAAATGAGAAGACAAAAAGACTTGTAACAAATAAAACGGGATAAAAATCCACAAAAAGAACCAAACACAATGGATACAAGCAGTCTACCAGATACAGAGTTCAAAACACTGGTTATAAGGATGCACAATGAACTTAGGCAAAGACAGATGAATTCAGTGTGAACTTACACAAAGAGATACAAAGCATAAAAAAGAACCAGTCAGAAATGAAGAATACAATAACTGAAAGGAAGAATACTCATACCGTGTTTCCCCAAAAATAAGACCTAACCAGACCATCAGCTCTAATGCATCTTTTGGAGCAAAAATTAATATAAGACCAGGTCTTATATTATAGTATATAGTATATTATATTATTTTAATATATTAAAATAAGACTGGGTCTTATAATATAGTATATAGTATATTATATTATTTTAACATATTAAAATAAGACTGGGTCTTATATTAATTTTTGCTCCAAAAGATGCATTAGAGCTGATGGTCTGGCTAGGTCTTATTTTTGGGGAAACACGGTATATACAATGGAATATTACTCAGCAATAAAAAAGAATAAAATCTTGCCAATTGTCACAACATGGATGGACATAGAGGTATTATGCTAAGTGAAATAAATCAAACAGAGAAAGACAAATACCATATAATTTCACCTCTATATAGAATTCAAAAAACAAAATAAATGAATAAACAAAACATAAATAAACTCATAGATACAGAGAACAAATTTGATAGTTTCAAGTGGGACGGGTATTGGGGGGACTAAACTAAGAAGTACAAACCAGTAGTTATAAAATTTTCACGGATATAAAACACAGCATAGGGAATAGTGTCAACAATTTTGAAATAACTATTTATAGTGATAGATGGGTAACAGAATAATTGGAGGGAATCTCTTCATAAGACATATACATGTCTAACCACTATGATGTACATCTGAAACTAATATATTAGGTTGATGCCAAAGTAATTGCGGTTTTTGCAATTATTTTTAATCTTTTAAACCACAATTACTTTGGTACCAACCTAATAATATTGAATGACAACTGTAATTAGACAAAAAAAAATGATATATTCTGAAGTAAAATTATATAAATTATCCTTACTACTTTATAAAACTTAAGCTTTTACTTATACTTTTAAAAATGTTTAGCATAAAAATAGCTAAGATGGTAACTTTTATGTGTGTGTTTTTTACCATAATAATTTTTTATATAGTCATATGAAAAGATAATTGTAATACAAAGGAGTATAATGGGATGCATTTAAATTCTTTTTAATTATAAAAGTAGGTACTGTCAATATTTTGGCTGTTTTGCTTCTTAAGTATATTTTGTATATGAATTATAGCCGTATGTGCGTGTGTGTGTGTGTGTGTGTGTGTAATTTATTCCTGGTGGAATATATTCCTGTGTGAGGAAGAATATATACAGAGAACTGTTAGTAAGACAGGGTTATGGAAAAAGAAGGAACTGTACCAAGAATGGGAAAAATTGATTGACCCTGATGGTTATATAATAATCAAGTAAAGAGAGGATGTGATAATGGGTTACAAGATGATGTATTCATCAAATGCTATAAAAAGAAAAAAATGTTCCTTATCATTCAAAGATAAAATGGAATGCTATGTCCCTAGAATGATGTAGCAACAATATGGCAGGGCACCTGCTGATGCTAAATGACATTCCAACATGACCAGTCACAGGGGTCTACACGCTGGTGATCCTCAGTTAACTTAATTCATGCAATACTGAAAAATATTAACTTTTAAAAATGAAATTAAATGTAATGTGATCACCTGAACTGGATCCTGGCACAGTAAAAGAGTATTAGTGGGAAAGTGGTGACATATGAATAAAGTGCTCAGTTTAATCAACAGTAATGTACCAATGTTAATTTCTTAGTTTTGACATATAACATATATACAAAATGTTAACATTAAGAGAAGCTGGGCAAAGCGTACATGGGAACATTCTACACTAACTTATAACTTTTCTGTAAATCTAAAATTATTCCAAAATTAATAGTTTATGAAAAGGGGGTGGGGGGATATCATTAAGGTTGTACCTACCCACACAGGAACACAAAACTGAGCTGCAGTGATGTTCTCATGATAGCACAGAGGGGAGTATACACGCTTCATTTCAAAATAACCCAGAGACACATGGGGAAGTAGTAACTGGTACAGGGGCCTGAGAGAGGCTTCCACACGCTGGTAATTCCTTTCTCATCACCTGCATGGATGTGATCCTTTTATGATAAAGGGACTATACTTTTTATTACATTACCGCTCAATAAAAAAGAAGTTAAAAAATACTTATTAGTATAAAAGTTAGAATAATATCAAAATAAATGAGATGTACATGTGGGGAAGAAAATAACCTATACAGGGCCAGTTATAGCAGTTATTATATCATAAGTAAAATACGCAGAGCTGGGAAAGAACTTGGAAATTACCAACTCCTGGCATAAAGTTCTTTATGTTGGTGCCCTGGAGATACGGATGCAGCTGGGCTCGCAGGTCCAGACATCTGCATTTGAGCCAAGTTCCCAGGTGATCTGATGCACACCCAGATCCTACCACTGAACCACCCCAGGAAGGGTAAGTCACCAGGTTCCCGGCTCTCTACACCTGCAGTCCAAAGGCCCAGCCAGGACCCCTGAGATAGTCTATTTCCACAATAGATAAATCTCAGTAAGACCTACTCACCTTACATGGCTAATCAAAGCTTTTTCTATCATAATGGCTTTTCTACATTATAAATAACACTGAGTTTTTCCAACATAGTTTAGATTTCATACTTCAATTACAGCATCAATACATTTGTTATTTACTTATTAAATAATGGCACTTTATAAATTCATGCAATATTGAAGCTAGAGGGCAACTAACACACCTATTCCTTTTAAAGATGAGGAAACTCATACCAGAGATATTAGTAATTTGTCACGAGTTTCTAGAATTCAGTTCTTCTTTAGTCAATAAAGTAAACTACACTTTTCCCCCTTGGTTACTATCTGACTAGGTGAACGTATAAACAGTACAGAATATCTGTACTAGTTTATGACTTGAGTTACTTCAAGCATAATTCAGCTCATGTGATTTCTATGAAAGTTTCTGTTGAAAATAATTCGGGCTGCAGAACAGTATGATGGTAAATGAAAAGAAAAAAGAAAAATACTCCATTAAATGCTTAAATCAAGGTGCTCCATTTTAATGTGTGATAAGTTATGTAAATTAGAAGGAATTTAGGAAAATTTCTTAAGAAATAACAACTTTAGGTAGGCAATTGTAAGGAAGATAACAGTCATGCATGCCAAGGCCACGTGATTCTTCCACAGGCCCCAAGGTGAGAGGTCGATGCCCTGGTTTATCAAGTATTCCTCGCCGGTACAGCTGAAATGCAACAGAAACAGAATGTGACTTCATTCTCACCATCTGTCCAATTTTACTCAATATATTCATTGTTTCTTCGTTAAAGAAGCCTATAGGTTATCAAGCCTTAAATAACTATCCCTTTATATAAAATAGGTAACAATGAGCACTTAAAATTCTGCTAGATATTATGCTAAGCAACCTGCACATAATGCTTCAGTTAATTCCTAATATAATCCAGTGGGGTAAATATTATGCACATTCAAGACATGAAGAGATAAGGTTTAAGGAACTTAGTCAGGTTCACAGACTCACACTTTGAAGTAGGTTGCCTCTCCAGAATCATTTGTTTCCAAATCTATGATGCTGCTCTCTTCAAAGGGCAGAAACATTTACCAAGTAATTTTTCACTTACTCCTGATGGGGAAAACCTCAGCTTTAACACGTGACATCTAGCGCTTTCACAAATATGATCAATGCCCTGTAGGGAACTCATTACCCACAAACCACCCATACAAAAGAAGGCAGGCTAAGAATTCCAACTAGGAGGAGAGGCGAGGAAGGGCTTCTTGCCAGTTAAACTCGCTCAGCTCTTGCACCAAGAGTGGAATGAGCATCTCAGAGGCTCGGCGACAAGACCTCACCAGCAGGCCCAGTAATCAGGTGTAGGCCTTGTAGCTGGAGGAGGGCAGGATGCAGTACCTGTCACAGGTGAGACAAGCACCTGGTACTAAAAATACAGACACAGCTATTACCTGGTACCATATTTGTATGACTCTTGGCATTTACTAGTTCCAAAACAAATGTACGCAGATCAAAAGTACACGAGTGGGCAAAATACTTCTCTTTATGGAGGTTTTCCTGCAATACACTGACCCTTGAGCAACGTGGGGGTAGTTAGGGGCACTCACACACCCCACAGATGAAAATCCACTTATCACTCTTGTCTCCCCCTTAAATTTAACTACTAATACCCTACTTTTGACTAGAAGCCTGACCCAAAATGTAAACAGTCAATTGACACATATTTTGTGGGTTATCTATATTATATATTGGAAGAATACTACAATAAAGTAAGGTAGAGAAAATGTTATTAAGAAAATCATAAGGAAGAGAAAATATATTTACAGTGTTTACTGAAAAATATCTGCATATAAGTGAGCCCCTGCAGTCCTAATGCATGTTGTTCAAGGATCAACTACTTCAAAATAGCATTTGTGCTATTATTCAAAATTATTTCTGTTCTACTAGAATGGTCATGAGATTTAGAATACCAGCATTCTCTTTTCTCTCATTAATTAATGTACCAAAATCAAACCATTAACAACAATTACTAAAAAGGAAAGTGTTATTTAATTTTTAAATAGCATCCTCTAATTTTATTAAACATCCATTTGTTTTGACATTTCTGTTTTATTGACATTACACAGAAAAATGAGATGTCCTTCTCAGCTTACTGAAATATGTTTCTTTCTCTAGAGGATAGATACTTCGACAGGTAATATTCCAAGTCAGTTTAAAAATACAAACAAAAACTGTGTGGAGTTTGATTTCACGATGTCTCATAAATGGAAGAGGAAGGGGCACGTGCCAGGACTGTGGCAGGAAAAGGTTCACCCCTTTCCGCTTCTGCTGCCCTTTGAGCTCTTACTCCTGACCATGGGTTGGGCTCCCAGGAGCCATAAGTTTGTGGATCCACACACTTCACATGAGCCATACAGTGTGGATACTGCAAGGCGTTGCTAAAACACCAAAGCAGCTCATTTCAAACTCAGATATTCTGAAAATCAAAACTCATACCCACAAGCAAAACAACAAAAGGAACTTTCAAAGGGTCCAAAACGAACAACACACAAGAACCATTTCTCCAACATAAATACAATCTGACTGTAGTAGAATACCTACAAATTGTATAGCACTTTCACATGCATTAATAAACAATTATCTTTCTTATCGCTTTACAGATAAGAAAACTTAGGCTCACAGCACTCACAGACCTGAAGGAACTCACACCAGCTCTGAGCCCAGTGGCCTTTCCACATCACACCACACAGTAAGCAAACCCATTATGGCACTGACTGTAAACTTACATGGCAAAGCTACAGGTATTGTTTGCTGTTACATTGAGTCCTGGGCAGAAGTTCTGTCCCAAAAATTCATTATGCTGCAAAGCCTATAACACAACGGGGAGTGGGTAAGGTAAATAGTTTTAAAAGACTTTGCAAAGAATTATCACAATCCCATCCTGCTACTTTCACCTTTATTGTTATTTCTGAAAACAAACCAAACTTCATATGCACAATCTTCGTCACACCAAAGTAACTAACATGAGTTACCCTGGCAATCAAGAGGCCTTGGGATGAATTTTGGCTTCTAATACAAAGGAAATAAAGTATTTGACCAAGAGGGGAGACCTCTGGCTGTAACCCCAGAACTCCTTCGTTTTTCTCTCCCCAATGTTATAACACTGTGAACACTACAATTAAGATGATATAGTGATACTCAGTAACTTTTCTTAATTTATGGTAACACATATTATATCATTATTATCTGTTTTAATCAAAACCACTTATAATTCTTTGGAGCTGATTACCTTTCTAAAGCCAATAGTGGCTGTATATATTATATGGTCTTGGTTTTTCTTCCAAATTCCCTTTCAATATATGCGTAAAATATGAATAATAGGCTCCCATTATCTCAACTATTTCCTGTTGCACTTAAAGGCAAACACATTTTTTTTACATCAAGTGGTCAATCTTTCTCCTTCACTATGACGTATCTCCCCACCCTTCACCTCAAACAGCAGGGTGACTGGGGAAAACTCGGGTGATCATCACGGTGACCTAAGGCTTAATAGAAAACTCTCCTTCATTGGTCCCCAAATGATTTCCTGGGACACCTCCAAGTCCTTGTCTGGGGACATGAGATGGTCAGGCTTTATTTTGGTTGTTCCTAGCTCGGGAACAATGAACCAGCCATGGTAATAGAAGAGGAAAACTTACCGCATAGCCGTACCGAGGAATGCTGAAGTACTGAAGCCATGACAGCCACGGCACTATGGTTCTGAGATTGACCAACAGCCCGGAAAAGATCTACAAAGAGCAAATATGAAGAATCAAGACTGGTGGAGTGATTTCATGAAGAATTCTAGAGACTATAGAGAATACCCTCTTTAGGTCCCGTACAACCTTGTAAACATTTCTCCTGGGGCCTAGTCTTTCTGGAAATTCTGTCGACTCATCTGAAGATTCAGCATATATTCTTTGCATGTGTACTTCTCTCTGTAGCTGAGGCTGCTTATGGTTTTAAAGGAATGACAATATGTCTCTGTTTCCTTTAATTAGAAGATCCTTGTGACGGCTTTACTTTCTCTGTGACTGCACGCAATGGAAGGTCCATAAGTACTGCCTGTTCTAATGATACGACTGCTGTACATTCCCACCAACAGACATAATGAACATATCCTGAGCCCCTCATGCCCCTCTCTACTTCATAACACAGCAAGTTTTGTTATTTACAGGGTTTGCATTCTATCTCCCAATGACAGTAGGGATAATTTGGGGTTCAGAACGCATGCCTAAAGTAACCCATAGCCTAGACAGGTACACAGTATAACGTGGTGAAGTATAGCATAAAACATGGTAACACCTTCATTTAAAGCAACAAAAAGCAGTATTGCAATGGAGGCCCCAGGAAGGACCGCTCCAGCAACAGACGGGTACATAAGAGGTTCATACAAAACTTCTCCTCACTGGCACTGCCATGGGGGACGGGCATAACAATGACAATGCTGCTGGTGTCACTACACACATTGTAACTTGATCTAACCAAGTGTTTAATATATAACATCTCCCAGTAAAATACAGTTTCATGAGGGGCTTTAAAAGTTCTCTATATAAACCATTACAAAATAATAAATCAAAGCCCCTAATATCTCAAACAAAACATTTTTATATATCAAAGGACATTTTATTTATTAGATGACATTATAGGAAATATACAGAAGGCTTCTCACTTTCTCAATAATGTTTAGACGGGTAGTTTTCAATAGCAATAGTTTATGTTAATTACAAACTTTTCAAACTTTTCTGCTACTCCTGCTCTAGCAGAAAGGACTTGGGTAATAAGTAAATAGGCTAAGCATTCCTGTTTACTTCATGTAGGAGGGGAAATGTGACAACTGGTTCCTTTCACCTGCACATTCACCTATGTTTGTGCAAAGTTTAATGGCATGTAAACTTAGAATTAAGTAGTCATTTAAAAAAAAAGTAAGATACAAGAGCATATCATGAACTCAGAAAGGAGGAGACGTAGAACTGTGTAGACGTGGGAATTTTCAGTATTTTTAAAACACCCGTTTTCAAAATATAGGAGGGACCCAAGACACACAACCTACGTCACATACTGTTCTATTTCTCATGGAGCTTAGCTTTTCCCCTGGAAAGTATTTGATCCATCCAAACCATCTCAGCTACTGATTAAATAAGCCCTTAGTTCTCTAACACCACCAGTGAACATTCCAGTCAATTTAGCTGTCGTTTTCACGAGGAAATTCCAACGAAAATTTTTCTGGTTTTTGAAGTTCCCGTTTATCAAGGTTTCACTATATGTCACCAAGAGCATATTTAAAATCTCATTTGTAACAACATGTTCACCAAAGTTAAGTAACTACATGAGAAGAGCAGCAAAAAAGGCTGGGTAAGGTGAAGAAAAAGCTGGTACCTTCCCTAATATGAGCTATACTTTAATATATGGCTTCCTTAAAACTAAGAGTCCCATTTACAGAATCCTCCAAGCAGGTTTACCAAGAAAGGTAAAATAGCAGGAAGGAAAGAGAGGCAATAATTACTTCTCAGAGAAGCACAGTTTCTACTCACCATCATAAACACAAAAGAGATGGTCATGAGAAGTGTTGCTATGGATACCACACTCTGACCTGCTGCTATGGCCAGTGCCATAGAACTGGCCGCATAAGCCACCATCGCCAGAGTAAACATCATGATGAAGAAGGACTCCACCACTGGTTTCAATCCTTAGGAAGACAGAACGGGTTAATCCAACTGCCTAGGTCACTGTGTATCTCGGATTGTTTATTGTGCAAATAACATTCTATTTTGAGAAACTGATAACGGAATGAAAAAAATTCATCCCTATCAAACCATCCTGGGTCACTAATTTCATTGATCTCCCCCCACCCCATATAATTGCATAAAATGATCATGCAATTTTCTATTTTATACTTACTGCATTAGCACTTTGCCATGTAACACCTATGCTTCTTTATGTGGAATTATTAACAATTTCTGAGTGCCTGAGATGGAGATCTGGAGGCAGCACACCTGGCCAGAATTCTACTGGCTTCTCTTCAGAGAAGGAGAATTGTCAGGACCACACCCTTTTCACCCAGACATCACCACATTATTCAGTGTTTGCTGTAACTGTGTTGGTGAAGAAATTGGGAAGACTAGGATTACGTGAGCTCCCAGTAGTTTCACTACCTGAGGGAGAACCTCAGAACCCAAGTCTCTGAGACAAAGGACCACAGAGCTTGGGCTTGAGGATGGGGTGAAATTACATTTCATAAAAGTGCATTATAAACTATAATGGGCTACAATTATGGGTCAGACAATCTGAAGATTTTGGAACAGCCATAAGACCACCAGTCAGGAGTGTGAGGATCCTGGTTCTACGCTACTTCTGTATGATACACCTTTTATCTATAAAATGGAAGTTTAAGCTCAAGCAGAGCATTTTCTTTATAGTGCTTTGTCAAAAATACATTATGTTTCAGGACATATATGGAAATTCTGAGGCAGTGAGCCTGGGGTGAAGCCTAAACACAATGCACAAATGAATCTGTCTACATTTATCAAACAAGTACTTTATTGAACCAATAAGCTCCAAAAGTTGTGATCATTCATTATCTTTATATATATAGACATACACATACATATACACATAAGAATATAAATAGATAGGTAATAATATTCCAGCTCCAGCTCCCCTCTCATAGTCTCAAATACTTTCATGAATTCTTTCCATGTCCGTAAATGACACGTATTGCTTCTCAGTAAAATATAGTTCTATAAATAGGTTTAAGAGTTAGGTTGGGAAAAGTCATAACAAAAATGTCCTCGAGACCAGATTTCAGAGTGTGCAAAACAGATAGATGCTTCCTTATCTCATGGCTTGGTTTATAGTTTGGGGAACCAAAAACATGCTTGTGAAAAGAAATTAGCTTCCCCTCACATTGGAGACTAAACACACATACTTTTTTATTGCTTACCTAACAAGAAGTATGTGATACAAGTAAATATAATACTTGGTAACATCCTCATGGGTAGTAAATCAGATAATAGTTTTCCAAAGAAATAAGATGACACTCTGTAGTAGCCACTGATATATTCATGTCTAAAAAACAAAAATTCATACCATACACCCCACATTAGTTTAAGAAGGCGCAGACCAGATGATGAAAACACTTGCTGTACAGATCTCTGTGGCCACCAGGGGTCTAACAGACACCTTCTCACATCCTGCAGGTTTACCCACCCCTTTCACCCAGTCAGCATCAGGCACCACCTTAGGTGCCCCTTCCCTGGGACATCTTCAATTTTGAAAAACACAACAAACAAAACAGCCTGCACTTTATTTCAAGGCTGCCTTCTGGCTCTATCCATTCTCCCTTCTACTAAGGGCTAAGCTTGCTCTATATTCTTTGTCACCTTTACCCACCCACCTTCAACTGACTGTTAGACCCACTACTTTCTACCAAGCCCCTCAAACTTTTTCTGAAGGTCATCATGACTTCGTATTTGCTAAAAACAAAAGATCCTTTGCAGCCTCTTTATTTCGTGCTTTCTCTGCATCATTTGCATTTGGTGGGTATCTTGAACCTCCTTTTTCCTTTGGTCTCAGGCCCCACGTGCTCCTGCTTTTCCTTCCAGTCTCTGGCTGCTTTTTCTCAATTAACATTAGTCATCCAGGAAGCAATCTAGGGTCTGCAACTGGATGTGACCAGTTTGATCAACAGTCCCGTCACTGGACAGCCCCCTTCCATACTCACATAAAGAGCTTCTTCTCGACCACAAAGAGCTCTACAGCTGAAACACTGCTGAAACACTGGTTGGTTGTCAAGAAGAAGAGCACCCCAGCTCTGCGATGAGAGAAAAGGAACAAAAGCGCTGCATCGATAAAACATCCCTGCATCAATTTCCTACCTGCGAATACTCTTTCTTTAAATGGTATAACGTTAACAACTATGCTTGTTATAACAGAGAGGGAAGTGTGAGCCCTTTCAGTTCTCTCATCATCCTTTTGTCTCCTCACGGTGCCCCTGGGATTCTATATAGCACAGTTTGAAATTCGGGGTTCTGGGTTACCATGGATTGAAGTGTGTTCTCCCAAAATCCCTATGTGGAAGCCCTAATGCTCAATGTGATGATACCATGTTTCCCCAAAAATAAGACCTAGCCAGACAATCAGCTCTAATGTGTCTTTTGGAGCAAAAATTAATGTAAGACCGGTCTTATTTTACTATAAGACCAGGTATAATATAATATCATCTCATCTCATCTCATCTCATCTCATCTCATCTCATCTCATCTCATATCATATCATATCAGTATTCTGCACTAGGTGAAAATATGGCATCTACCAAGGTACAAACCACCAATTAACAGGTTTGGAATCAGCCCAGAGAAGAACACAGCCACCAGGGTAGGTAAAGAGAAAAATGATGACCTAACTCTATAAAGGAGCTGCCATAAAAATCTCATTGTAGAGGAACACTGTCTGATTCCATTCAGGAAATATTTGTTTTACCTGAGTGAGGTTTTTATGCTTTTTCTTTCTTTCATAAACAATCACCCTTTTCCAGACATCAAAATAGATTCCATTGAAGCCACTGAAAGTTTCCTCAATAATAAAATGGGATAATACCACCCACCTCTCGGGCAGGAGGGTAACCTGAGGCCATGGATGGAAAGCAGGGAGCACAGTGCTGGCACAGAGCAGCTCTAAATACACAAAGCAAAGGAGAACTCCGCGGTCTGCCAACTTGCTGAGCACCTGTATTCACAGCACACCTGAGCCCATTGCAAAGTCTCATCATGCAACAATAGTTCTAAGGGCACATTAAGACTGAAACTGGGGAAGGTACACTGATGTAAGTGTTAATCATATATCATAGCCACACACAAAAAAGCCTAATATCAAAGTAAATATGAATTTCAAAACTGAAAGCTAATTTTAGAAACACGAGACACAGCAACAATTCAGCTCAATTTGTTAAGTTTCTCATCTAACAGTACAATAATGTTCATAATGACTCAGACTAGTAGACAGTGAAATTCCTTCTAAATTAGAATAATTTATTTTATAATACTAAACAATTTTTGTTAAAGTTTTTAACGTGCTCTAATTCTTTCAAAGTGGTAATTCATCTTACTGTTAGCAAAACTGAGTCTGATCCACCACCCCCTGTAAAATAAATAAAGAAATAGAAAGGAAATAATCCACAGGCAAAAGAAAAAAAAGATAAACTAGATTACAACAAAGTTTAAAACTTTTATGAATCAAAGAAAACTATCAACAGAGTGAAAAGACAACCCACAGAATGGCAGAAACATTTCCAAACTTTTATCTGATAAGGGGTTAGCATCCAGAATATATAAAGAACTCTTAATGCTGAACACTAAAAAAAAAAAAAAAAAAAAAATCCAATTTAAAATGCGCAAATAGACATTTCTCCAAAGAAGACATACAAATAGCCCATAAGCATGTGAAAAGAAGCTCAACATCACTAATCATTAGGAAAATACAAATCAAAACCAAAATGAGATACCATTTCACTCCAATTAGAGTGGCTATTAGAAAGAATAAGAGAGAGAGAGAGAGAGAGAGAGAGAGAGAGAGAGAGAGAGAGAGAGAGAGAGAGCAAAAGAAAGAACCAAAAAAAAAAAAAAAACCTTCAGAAAATAACCACTGTTGACCACGTTGTGCACTGCTGGTAGAAATGAAAATTGGAACAGCTGATGTATAAGATAGAATGGCAATTATTCAAAAAAATCAATGGAATTACCAAATGATCCAGTAACTCCATTTCTGGGAACATATACAAAAGAATTAAATGCAGAGACTCACACAAATATTTATTTGTACACTCATATTCACAGAGGCATTATTCACAACAGCCAAATGGTAGAAACAACCCAAGTGTCCATGGATATAAAAGTGGATAAACAAAATGTGGTATATCCTTATAACAGAATATTATTCAGCCTTTAAAATGAAGAAATTCTGAGACGTGCTACAACATGAATGAACCTGGAAGACACTATGCTAAGGGAAATAAGCCAGTCATCCAAAGTCAAATACTGTATGAAAAGTTCAGTGAGGTAGTTAGAGGAGTCAAATACAGATAAAGTATAATGATGGTTTCCAGAGAATGGGGAAACAGAAAATGGAGAGTTTTTGTTTAATGGGTACACAGATTTATTTTGGGAAAATGAAAAAAAAAGTTCTGGAGCTGGATAGTGGTGATGGTTGCATAACAATGTAAATGTAATTAATGCCACTTAACAGTACACTTAAAACTGGTTACAAGGGTAAATTTTATGTTATGTATATTTTATCACTATATAAGGTGTGATCAAAAACTACAGTGAATGTTTAAATTTTTAAATATTTATTATAGTAAAAGACATGTTGCCATTAATCCTCCTCAAAATATGCCCCCTCACTTTGAATACATTATCCCATCATTCTTGCCACTTTCTGAAGCAGTTCTGGAGTGTCTTTAGTTGTGCCGTCATGGTTGCTTCGATGTCCTGAATCGATTCAAAACATTTACCTTTCATGGTCATTTTGAATTTGGGGAAGAGCCAGAAGTCGCACGGTGCCAGATCAGTGAATAAGGTGGATGAGGAAACAACATAATGTTTTCATTTGACAGAAATTGCCCTACACCAGACGTGATGTGTGACACAAAGCCTTTCTGTTTTGATAAAAAATATGGTGAATTATGCTGCCGAGCGCCATCCAACAGAGGGGCAGGGATCTTCAATACAGGAAGTGGCACGTTTAACCTTAGTAACAGTGTGTGACAAGTTTCAACTTGTTCAGTGCTATCAGTCGGATGTGAGTTATGGTTGAGAGGAGGTGTGTTTTAAAGTAAACTGTAAATCATCCTCCATCATGACAATGCTCTGAGTCACACATCACTTCTGGCACAGCAATTTCTGTGAAATAAAAACATTAAAGTGTTTCCTCATCCACTTTATTCTTTGGATCTGGCACCATGTGGCTTCTGGCTCTTCTCCAAAGTCAAAATGATTCAGGACATTGAGGAAGCTGTGACAGCGCAACCAAAGACATTCACAAAAGAGGACTTCCAGAACTGCTTCAGAAAGTGTCAAGAACAATGGGATAATGTGTTCGAAGTTAGGGGGAGTATTTTGAAGGGGATTAATAGCAATGTGTCTTTTACTGGAATAATTTTTTTTATTTAAACATTCACCATATTGTTTGATCACATTTCGTATATGTATGTGTTTGGACAATTAAGTTTGCAAACTCAGCCTAGATAAAGTGCTACATACCTCATTGCTGAATATCACTATGGTCACCATCGAAGTACTCCCATTGGGAAGCTATGTACTGACACCAGCACCTAGTTTACCCTTAAAAACAATTTTGGACCATTTTATGGCCACCAGAGCTGTCGTCATGTTACCCTTGATGTCCTGAATTACCCTTGATGTCGTATTACCCTTGATGTCCTGAAAGTCATCAAAATATCTTCCTTTCAATATTTCCTTTATCTTCAGGTAAAGAAAGAAGTCACTGTGGGCCAGATCAGGTGAGTAGGGAGGGTGTTCCAATACAGTTAATTGTTACTAGCTAAAAACTCCCTCCCAGACAGTGCCGTGTGAGCTGGTGCATTGCCATGATGTAAGAGCCATGAATTGTTGGTGAAAAGTTCAGGTCATCTAACTTTTCACACAGCCTTTTCAGCACTTCCAAATCATAAACTTGGTTAACTGTTTGTCCAGTTAGTACAAATTCTTAACAAATAATCCCTCTGATATAAAAAAAGGTTAGCAACATGGTTGCAACAGGTTCGCGAACTTAATTGTCTGACTTCGTATATATGAAAATTATCTTTTCCATTAAGTTCTGAATTCACTGACTTATCCTACTCCTCAGTTCATCTTGTACTTCTCTGAAATTCGAACTCTTAATAGATATTCATAATTTTGAAAAAAGTAACGGTACTTTTTTTTTTTTAATCAAAATCAAAACTTACTTACCTATTCTGGATTCCTGTTGAGTCACTTTTTAAATCATAAAAAATAGCACCTACAACCAGTCCCAGGAGGACTGTTATGATTATCTTTACAAAAAAAGAAAAAAAAAAGGTTTCAATTAAAGGTAAGAACAAAATATACCAATTATTATTACAATATATTTGGCTACCTAATCAAATCACTCCATTGGGATAGATAATTTCAATCACTTGACAAAAGTTCTTTTGGGAAAATATAAAACAGTATATATTATTAAACTGCTTTATAAATTAAAATAAAAAATAATTTATCTGTGTGCTGGGCAGACTGGTCAGGAGAACAAAGAAGACTATTGGAAAAGTTATGATTCCTCCAAATGTTTCCCCAGGCACTGCCAGTTCAGGCTACAGGTACTTGGAATGCCATATAGAGTAAGAGAACAGTGCAAGTGCCTAACAAAGTCATTTAGGGGATAAAATAAATTTCAAGTGGCTAAGAGTTTTGGCCTAAACTCTCACCTTTAAGCTAGTGAACATATGTGATTTTATAATATTTCAAGAGGTTCAAGTGAAAACAGGATATCTTTACTCTTAACATTAAAAATAAATAAACATTGCAAAGCACACATAACAAAATTTCAACAGTGGAATTTTACAAACTAAGGAAGTAGGGGTCAGCTGGGGACCACCTATGGAGGGGTAGAGAGGGAGCCTGCATGGAAAACTACATTGTCACTGTCACCAAAACATTCAGCTTTCCCTGAGGGCTCCCAAGTACTTCCATGACCCAGTCTCCTGTCACTTCTCCAGCAACTTCAGCCTGTAGGACCCACGACCCACAGTGTAGAACTAAGCCGCCAATTCTTTGCCATGCTGGCCTACTGTCACTTACTCTGTTTAATAAGTCCTAAGAAAACCAAGTAAACATCACTTATTTTCAAGATTGATAAAATGTCTCTTAAGGATACTTCTACCAGCAAAGGGTTAAGGGTTATATAATAATATAATTTCTTTAAGGAACTTCTACGTATTGTACTTTTAAACTGTATTAAATACAAAAGTATAAGAAATGCTAAGCAGTAAAAAATAAAATATCCCACCTTGTATCTTGGAACCTTCAAAGTTCAAAAATGAAAAAAAAATCTTAGGACTGTAACAGTGGAACAGTATCAAGACTTGAAGTAACTTGTCAGGCACACTTTTGGCATGAAGCAAACAAAATTGGAAAAAGGATCATGATCTGTGAAGGCTAGTTTGTGAAGACCACAGTGTGGAAAGAATATGATTTGAGATGGTCTTAAAAATTCCCTTACTGGATGATGTAGATGCCTGATCACTGCACTGTACACATGAAGCTGAAGCTGAACAATAGCGAATGTCAACTACAATTATGTGTATATATGTGTGTGTGTGTGTGTGTGTGTGTGTGTGTGTGTGTGTGTGTGTGTGTGTATGGTTACAAGAAGCGGGGTAAGCATTAGGAATAGAGACAGTGGAAATGTAACGGCTGTGTGTGATGTCAGAGGGGTAATGGATGGAGGGAGGGTGGTTGTCACTGTGTGAGGGATATAAATGATAAACATCTAAGTATTACTTTGTTTTGTGCACCTGAATCTAACAAAAAAAGTTTTAAAAAAATAAAATAAAATCAATTCCCCTTTTAAAAAAAAGTTGGAATAAGATGGAATACACAAAAATTATAAATTAATTGTACTGCAGGAAAAAATATGGTGACTTTTTTCAGCTACATCTATCAACTGTAATTATGTGTTTAATTTTTTAAATTGTAAAGAGTAATGTCATTAAGCATTTCAGCTCTATACTGTATCTCCAAATACAGTACACAAAATACAAAAATGATCCAAATGAAAAAAAAAAGACTTTGGCATTAACTAAAACTCACCATGATCTTGTTTCACTTAAAGGTCATTTGCCTTAATGTATTTCAATTTGAGAATACCCATGTAGCCCATTTCCGTCCTGTACATTATCTGCTTAAGAACTATAGGCAGGATTGACATGCAAAATATTTCACAACCTGTATGCCACAGATATTAATGAATGAGAATGGACATTTGCTTAAAATAACTAGTACAACTATATTGGTGTAACCAGCTAAACATCACACTTACTTATAGACATGCATGCTTTTAACTCTTGCTCAGTACAGACATACCTTGTTTTATTGTACTTCACGGATATTGTGTTTTTTACAGATTGAAGGCAAAACCCTCCACTAACAAAAGGATTATGACTTGCTGAAGGCTCAGGTGACGGTTAGCATTTCTAGTGATAAAGTATTTTTTTTAAAAATCCCTTACTAATAAGACAGTAAAAAATTGAAATAAAATTTATTGCCCTGGCATATTTCAATAACTCTCAGAAAATATTGTATAAATGTAAACAGATTCAAGTTTCCAAAACAAATTAGGATGACTCCATCAAAATATAAGCATGCTCTATAAAAATCTGCACTTTCACACAGTCTAACTTTAAGAATATTGAGACTTTTTAAACTGCCCACAATGCACATGATTTGTTTCTTTTGCATTCGAACTTGATATCTTATACTAACAGACGATCAGTATCACCATTGGGATGTTTCCTACAGGTTGCAAAGTTCTAAAAGTATTTACAAAGTCAGCTATCAAACACATGGACAAAATGGTTAATCCCACAATACTGTCATGCTTTTACAAGGTGCGTCTCTGTTATTCTTTCTTTCACTAAGAGAAAATAAACAGATAAAGTAAACGCTGCACAACACAGCAGAGAAAGACACCCTGTGTGTATATCTCGCCTCTGTTTTGAACAGGGGAAAAAAAAAGGAAAGAAAAGGATTCCCTACATATATGATTCTTTGTTCAAATGTGTTTACCAACATTTCTCAAGGTAAGTTCTGAGGGATGTTTAAGACTGTCCCTAAAAAAACTTTACAGTCAAATGTTTAATAGAAATAACAAATAGAAATAACAAATCTCCAAGAGATAAGACAATGTTTCCAAATTGATAAGATTAGAAATCCCTTGTAACAAGTGAACATTAAATCTTCTTATACAGATAATCTATTCATTCCAATATCTTCCAAATACTTTTGGTTAAATGCATTCTCAGAAGCAAAGTCTGATTCACGTAGATAACTAGCTCAAAACCAAGTAAGTCTCTAAGACAACAGATACAAGATTTATGAGCCAGAAGCCATACAACATTTTCATAGCTACATGTTCAAACACCTAGAGAAGCAAATGACATACTTGCAAAATTAGAAACCCAAATCAGGGGTCAGTAAGACAAATAGAGCACACTGGCTATTTTTGTTCAGTCCATGAGATAAGAATGGTGTTTTACATTTTTTTTAATGATTGACCAAAAAAGGGAAGAATATTTCTGCCACATGAAATTTATATGAAATTCAATTTCAGTGTCAATGAATAGTTTAATTGGAGCACAGCCATGTTCTTTTGTTTATGCATCATATCATCTATGGCTGCCACTAAAATGGATGAGATTACTACATGAGACAAAGACCACATGGACTGCAAAGCCTAAAATACTCACTACCTGCCCCTTTACAAAAATAACTGGCATACTTCTGACCTAAGCTAATATACCACTATTCAAAAATCTGAACAAGCGCTGCTCCAGTTAAGCAGATGCTCAGGGACATGCAAGGTTCTATCCCTATTGTATGAGGTCACCACTGCTCTGAACATTTTGGAATTCCTTTTGTGGAACTGAGTTCACTGAGGAGGCAAGTAGGCTGAACAGGCAACCTGGAGACACTAGGCCTGGGGTTTGCCACTGAAGGAAATCAAGCACCAAAAGATGCAGAATCGTGGTGTATTAGAAATATTTCCGCATTCACACCCTGCTCAGAACTGCCATATACTTGGATAGTACACTCATAAACCACTTGGAGGCAAGAGAAATTTATTTTCCAAGTAAAAAATTCTAATGCATGAATTACACTGAAGAATCAACTCCGTTACATCATCTCACTGTTGACCAATGGGAAACCAGGTTGACATGATTCACTAGACTTGTTTCCAAATAACATCAAATCTACTCTGAAAGAACAAAAATTTACCCTTGATTTATAGTACGCAAAAGTGCTCTCATTCCAACAGAAATGTCAAATAACAAGTCCCAAAAATGCTTGGAAGAATTAGCAGTACATCTCAAAGAGGGATCTAGGCTCTAGGTATTAATACTCAGAAAGCAACAGTACTGAAGCATGAAATTATGGTGCACGTGGTAAGAAGTCAGTAATAGGGCCAACTTCATGCCAACTTTTGGTAGTCAACAGAAATTCAGTGATTGATAATAAAATTAACAATCCCTAAATAACTAGCTAAAATGATTTCCTTAGAAAGGATGGACCATTAAACTGGAAATATCAGGTTTTGTATGACAGAGGGCTTCACAATAACAGAAAATCCATATGGAGTAATAAACAACTATCAACAGACCAGCCAAAATAGGAAAAGAACATTATTTCATCTTAATGAAGAGAAAGTTGATCTGACAGTGAATGATAGCCTTATTTAATGGAAGTCAAGTTTGCTTACTACCTTTCTGTCAGTTGCACACCGTTTTAGGCATCTACTGCTGTCTGAAGACTAGAACCCCAAAATGAGGAAGGTCAATTATAAGGAACAGCATTTACACACAGGCTCTTCCCTCAGACATCAGCTGGGCCCTCCTCCATTCAGGTGCATTCACTGACATCTAGGTAAAGTCTTCCTGGACCACCTGATTGAAAATGCAAACCAAGCCATTTTACCTGTCTCCCTCCTCCCACTGTTTTCTTTTCTCTTTTCTCTCTCTTCTTTTCTCCACTTCTCTGTTTAAACTTTCTCACAGTCCCTTTTACCTTCTGCCATGCTGGATACTTTATTTCTGTATGAATTTACCAGCTGTCCCTCCTCATAAGAAAATGTGCTCCAAAAGAGCAGAGATTTTTACTTTTACCTATTGTGTTCCCTGCTATGTACAAGCTCCCGAATGCAGCACATGATCAAGAAACTTGTTGAATAAGTCAGAAAATAAACATGTGCAGCTACCAGAAAAACCCAACTGGGACTAAACATTTGTTTACATCACTATTTTGAAAACAAAAATTCTCTCTACAAAAATTATCCACTACAGCTTGTCTAAATCAACAAAAAACTCTGAAATAAGTAGTCAAAAAAAACCACTAAAAAAAGTGTTCTATAAGTAAAAATGTTATTGTGTTTTATTTGTCCCATTGACTGTTTTGATATCCAAATAGAATGGGGTGAAACTGTCAGTAGAAGACAGTATAATCCTAAAATATATTGTATCAAAATCTAATGTTGCTACATGAGCATTTCACAGTATAATTAAAAGAATCTCTTAAATTACCTGAGCTATAGAAGCCTGGGGATTACCCAGTAAGTTTTTGAATGAACGCTTGGCAATCCATTTGAGTTGATGACAGAAGGAGGTGGCATAGGTGAGCTCCTTGAAGACTACACTCTTCTTCTTTTTCTGAACCCCTGAGAGTTCATCTAACTTAACTTTTGTGTCTCTGAAGAAGGCGGAGTTGACATAAAACTCAGCTAATTTTTCTATGAGTGGCTTATCTCTCTTGGACGGCTCTTCAATTTCCTTGGCTTTGGAATAAAAATGGATAGAGGGAAAGATTAACAGTATAACTGATTTAGTCCATTTTTCTGTAACCCCGTTCTTAGATTCTGCTCTAACTCCTTAATTCTAAACCTTGAGCATATAAAAATTATTAGATAAGTCACTGCCTTACACATTAGAAAAATATAGTTAATTGGCCTGACTACTTCCATAAACTTATGGATATAGCAAACCCACTGACCTTTTCCTAACTATATTTGTACCCTAATTCTTCTAAAATAAACTTCTTACCATAGCAGTTTTCGTTATTCATATAAAAACCTCATATTTGCTTTCTACTATGTGCAAAATGTATAAACTGCCATGTTTCTTATTTCAAAACACTACATAAACAATGAACATGTTTTTCTAATGGAAGCTCACCTTTGAACTGACACGATCAGATAAATGCTCATTTATAAATTACATCAAAAATACTTATCACATTCATGGACAACACCTGTGTTGGCTGGTGCTACAGACTGAATGTTTGTGTCCCCCCCACAACTCATACACTGAAAGCCAATCCCCAGTGTGATGGTATTTGAAGGAGGGGCCTTTGAGGAATGATGACATCATCAGGGTGGAGCCCTCCTGAATGGGGTTAGGGCCCTTAGAAGTGGCCTCAGGGAGCTCCCTCCCTGCTTCCACCATGGCAAGAGGCAACAAAAAGATGGTCGCCCACCTATAACCAGGAAGCTGGACCTCAACAGACACAGAATCTGCTGGCGCCCTGATCTTGGACGTCCCAAACTCCAGAACTTCAGAAATAAATGTTTGTTGTATAAGTCACCTAGTCTGTAGTAATCTTGTTACTGTAGCCTGAACACACTAAGACAACTGACACGAGAGGGCAGTGTTAATAATGTAAATTCACAAAGCTACATTTTAATGAGCTACCACACTGCTAGTCTTCAGGAAAATCAGGTGATAATCTGTGACTCTGGACAGATTCACATACCTTCACCATCTTTATCCTCTCTGTTTGATATCACAGCAGAGGAGTCTCCATTAATGACATCCAGGAAGAAGTCTGCAGGGTTATTATAGGACTCACAGTGGTGACCTACAAAAGAAGGCAACTTCACTACATGAGAAAAACAATATAAATCTTGAAAAACAAAAGAAAGCTGCACGTAGGACTAATGCTCCTAAAGCGGGGCAAAGAGCAAAGCCAGAGAAGGCGCAGCACGACTGTGTTTGTGAAGAGCCAGGGCATGCTCTGTTTGAGTTCCCCAAGGGCCTGCAGGAATGCCAGCACCCACTATAGTAGGGTGCATCTCCACCGACCAAATTCATGTCCAAATTATCTTCTACTGTGCAGCTGGAATTCAAATACAGAGAACAAACTACCAAAGCAGGAATCTCAACAGGACGTGAGCAGCACCGCCCACCTGAAGGATTACATTCACTTCTTGAGCCAGAGCTTCTGAACTCATCTTGGCCTATTGTCTGACTCTTAGCATCACCTCCCTTATACTCACCAGTCACATATAAATGCTTGATTATTTTAAATGATAGGGATTCAACAAAACAAATTTTAAAAGATAGCTAAAAATTATTCATAATTATAGTTGGGATCATGCAGCATCATCTATAATATCCAACTATCTCTAAAACGAAGCAGACTGCATGAGTCATAAAAAATATTACACCTTATCATCTGAAATAGAACCAGGGAGACCCGAACTGTCAGAAATATTGACCGTTAAGTCACTCTCAGGAGTAGTCATTCTACTGACTGTAAGTCACACATATCCACTCCAATCTAATTTTACTAGAAAAGCAAGCAGCATCTCCATGAACCCTCATAAAGTCAGAACAACATCGCCTGTAAGGGAAAATAATGATTAAACCTGATCTGTCAGAATCAAGAACACAAATATTTAGGCGTATTTTAAGGCCTTTCCAAAAATGTTCAACTGACAGATAACTGGCTATGAGGCCAATATATTTATTGAACTGTTAGGAAAAGGTCACCAGAACTGGCAACCAGAACAGATACAGGCCCAGTAGAAACAGTCCTACACATACACAGAGTATGCACGCATACTCAAATAGGACAAGAAAGACGCCTAAATAACAAGCCAGTGCTGCAAAATGAAGAAAACTTCTAGCACCACACTGACCAAAGATGTTCTGCAGTGGTGGAACCCATACTATGTCTACCCAACGATCAAACAGCACTGGCGTCCTTCTCTGCTCTCTTTCAGTATTCTATTGAGGAAGGATCTCACTGCAGGAAAAAGCAACCATACCAGCTGATGCAAAGTACCCCAAGGCCTCCTGAGCAGGCCCGTGGAACATTACTCTTCCTGAGGCCAACAAGGTGAGGCTATCAAACAGCTTGAAGATGGAATAACGAGGCTGATGAATGGAGAAGATGATGGTTCTTCCCTGTTTAGACATCCTAGTTGAAAGAGAAAATAAAGAGTCATTAATCATCTGAAACGTCTACCTCTTAGCAGTGGAATTTATTCTAGCTTTTACATCATTTATTCCTACTTCAACTTGATTTTCTCTTACTAACTTCCCATCTCCTGCTATCTCTCTGAGAGATGGGGGGCATAAATGCAATCTTCTTATGAAATATGAAGGTTTCTGAAAGTGTGTCCCATGAATGGTCTAGAATGAACTAGAACATGAATGAAAACTGCAGATTCTTGGACAGTCTTCCCAGACCTACTGGGTCTTGGAAATCCATATTTTTAACACGTACCCAGGTAACTTGTAAATACACTCACATTTGAGAACTTGTTATGGACTAAATATTAAAACAATTGATGCTCCAGTCTCATGGATCATTGAAGTCTTTCGATCCTACAGGAATTGGTATTCATTCTTCAGTCCTAGCACTACAATTAACATTGCTGAGTTCTTACTATGTCTTTGCTTAGGTACCCACATCTGAATTTTCACATTATTGTTATGAGGTAGTTATGAGGCAATACCGACAGTACCAACAATGTTATTACCTGCATTTTACAGATAAGCCTAAAGGTAAAGTAACTGGTCCAGTGTGTCACAGTTGGAAAGGAGCAGGGCTGGGGTTCAATGGACCGTGGCCAAAACATTGCTAAACTACATTTACATGGGATTTGCTATTTATGGGTAGAAGAAACAAAGGCTAAAACTACTATTCAAAAACTGTTATAATTCAATATATTTTATGAGAAGAATCACTCAACTTAAGCATTTTCTAAGCACCTACTATTTATGTATGTTAGCAGTGCATACACATTTGTTCTGCCTCAAAGACGATCAGGCTAGTAAATCAGTAATTTAAATATAATGTGGAATAGAAATACCTGAGATTCCCTTGTAAGCAAACAGTCTGAAGATGATATGAGAATATTAAAGCGGCCAACAGGAATAAGTCAAGAAGAACTAAAAAGGGTAGTCAAGGCGAAGAAACATAGAGAAGAATAAAGAGTGTGATGACACAGTCTATTCAAGAAGCTACAAGTAGTTCAGTATCATTGCAGAGTTAGGTTGAGGAGATGAGGAGGCTAGCTAATGAAAGAGTCTGCATCAAAAAACAAGCATGTGATGAAACCTTTACTCAGAAGGTGGAACTTCAGTCCGTAGACAATAAGGAGCTGAAAAATAACAGGAAGTAGGGAAGTGGATTGGTGTGAGAGCCTTGCTATTGAGGACCAATGGCATCATTATAGGTATCTCCTACTAGAAATGGAGACTCTTGGGCTCTACCTCAGAGCTGTAGGCCAAGTCTGCATTTTAAGAAGACCCAAGGAGATTAGTGTGCACAGTGAAGCTAGGGAAAGATTGGGTTAGAGCTCTAGGCATAAGCAAAGATGCTTATGGGATAACCAGCCAAAACATAGTGAAAATATTTACAGTACTCTTATCAATTCATGATTGATTAATGAACACTGTTAACATAATTGCAGATGATAAAAATAACATGGATGTATTCTCTAACTTAACTTGAACCCAAGATTCATTACTTGAGATGGTCATTGTATATGTACAATTGACATCTCAAACTGAAGATGTTGAAAGTCTTAGATATCTTCCCATCTTCACATTTCTTCTCATCCTAGCAGAAAGACTTGCTTACAAGTGCACGGCAATCAGAGAAAGCAAGGTAATAATCAGGTGGGAATGCTATAGGTAGACTGTGTCTGGCAGCTTTTCAAAATTGAGGCTGGGGAAAGGGAGGTTCCTAGGGATGGTGGGCAGAAGAAATCGCCACAAGGGTTGGTTACACTGAACAATTAAGTTAGTTGCTGAGCAAGTAAGAAAATATATTGAGATAATAGGAGTCAAGTTTCTCATTGTCTGAAAAGTCACTTACAAACATGGAAAAGGTGCAGACTAAAAAGAACACTCAGTTGTTAGATTAAAATTGAAAACATTTTTATAAGCTCATGGATTTTTAAAAATATATACATAATGACATACAGTAATAGTTTCCAGATGTATGTTTATGTGTCTTTTTATTCAAATTGCGTATATACACACTATATGTTGAATACATTTTTTCTAATAAGGAATTTCTACAATTCAAATGTAGAAATATATTTCTATATTTTATATATATATATATATATATATATATATATATATATATATATATATACACACACACACACACACACACACACACACACACACAGCCACACACATACATGTGTATTTCCTGTCTCTGTCTGCTAAGTGGGCGAGAAGAAATGACATGCCAGTAGTAGGGAGCACTATATAATCAGACCTTGGTTTACAATTCTTAATTACACCGAAGGGACTAGGGTTCCGTAGAGAAGCATCTGGCACAGGAAAAGTATAAGATGAGCCTGGAATCTCTTATTAACCAAAAAGTAAAGAAATACTTGAAGAATAATCATAGACATGTCAAACGGACATGTGTCAGATTCAAGGGGGTTCCACTGGTGAAATCAGGGTTAATTTGGTCATAAAAATAAATAAGAACAATGTATGAGGAAAGAATGATGGAAATACAAAATCATCACCTGGTAACCATCATACTAGTAGGTAACATAGGCAGGAGTTGTAAGTATATCCTAAAACTGCTGGGGAGATCATTGAAAAGGAACAGGACTTTGGTTTAACACTTGATTACATCCTCTGACAAAAAGCTAGTCAATTACAAAGAAAAAAAGTAGTTATTTCACAGCAGAGAAACCCAGCAGACATCCACATGACCAGGTAAAGGATAACATCACCCATGGTGGGAGAAATCAAAACCATGCAGCCCTTGATGTTATACACCAAGAACACAGCATCATTTCTGTGGTTTCCCCGCCAAGAATTTGTGGCCTGATCTAATCATGAGAAAACTTATTGGATGGGGTCAGCTGAGGGCCACACTATGAAATGTACTCTTGAAGACAGGTGAGGTCATGAGAGGCAAGGAAAGATTGTGAACTGCTCAGGCTTAGAAAAGTGTATCCATGGAGAGGATCATGAGACAGAAAGAAAAAAGAGACTGGGACAACTGCTGAAGTCTAAGTGAAGTCTATGGATTGGATGGCGGTAATGGTATCACTGTGACTTCCTCACTGGAAGGTAAAGAAAGTGATAATGTAAAAGGAGTGTGCTGATAATTTGGAGTTACCCTCCAGAGGATTTGGGGGGATGGGGATAAGCTGAGTTCCAAACTAAAACACACATATTATCATTATTAGCAATAGCAACCACAGCCACTATCGTTTATTGAGCTCCTAATGAGTACCAACCCTGTAAAAACAAATGAACAAACAAACAAAACTACCCATATAAATGTGGCAGGGAGGGACAGAGGGAGAGTGAAAGGAATTAAATGCTAAGAGTTGGGGAATCAACGTAAGAGGACATGGGATTTTTTCAACAATTCTTCTATTTTTTTCTGTAAGATTGAAACTTTAAAAAAATTAATGTAAAAAAAATGTCAACGAGTTAAATTTTAAAATTTCTATTATTAACATGATCCTCCCAGAGTCTTTCTAGACAAAAGGAAATGCCATTCCTTTTACTCCAGTCTTCCATTTTTCAGGTCCCAAATCTTAGAATCCATGCTCTCGATACTCACAACCTATGTGCAATTCATGAGATAAACCCTTTGGTCCTATCTTCAAAATAGATCCAGAATCCACCCACTTCTTACCACATCACCGCTACCATCTTAGTCAAAGCCACAATCATCTCAACTGAGTTAATACAACCAGCCTACTGACTGGTTTCCCTGCACTCACCTTTGCCCAATTACACAGTCTGTTCTCTATGTGGTTGCCATTCCTTCCTTCTAAAACTCTCTGAAAGCTCCCAAGTCACATAGGTATAGGAAAGCCAGTGTTATTACTGTGGCCTACAGTTATCTGCCACCCACTCAATTCCATCTCCTGTCTTATTCTAACTGCTAAGAGCTGAATTGTACCCCACACACACACTTCATATGTTGAATTCTTAAGAAATAGCACCTCAGAATGTGACTGTATTTGGAGGTAGAATCTTTATAGAGGTAAATAACGCTAAAGAAGGTCATATGAATGAGCCTTAATCCAATAAGAAGTAGTGTTCTTATAAGAGGAGGCGATAAGGACACAGAAAAACCGAAGGAGGGTGAAATGAAGACACAGGGAGAAGACAGCTACCTACAAGCCAAGGAGAGAGGCCTCAGAAGAAATAATCCTGATGACACTGTAATCTTAAACTTCTGGCCTCCAAAACTGAAAAAAATTAACTTCTATTATTTAAGCCACCCAGTCTGTGTACCATGTTATGGCAGCCCAAAAACTAATACACTAACACACCCCCACTCCCTTTCAGTCACTGGATTCCAGTCCCTCTGGCTTCTTGATGTTACAGACACATTAGTCATGGTCTGCCTGAGGACCGCTGTCCACTGCCTCCAACTAGAACTCTCTCCTCCCAGACCCCAGGTCTTGCTCACAGCTCAATGGCACATCATTGAGGACTTCCCTGACCATCCTGCTGCATAATACAGCACCCTCAGTCCCACCACAGCAGTCTTCCCTACACTCTTACCTTGCTCCATTTTCTTGAAACATTTACATTTGTTAGTTGACTGTTCACCTCCAAGAAAAAAGGAAGAAATGTTCGTATGCTGTGCTCATTGCTAAATCTTCTGCACCAGGAATCATGCCTTGTATACAGCAGGTGATCAGATATTGCATGAATGTAAGAATAATGTTCCCGTAGCATTTACCTCTTCAGGAGCAGAAGGACGGCATTCGCTGTGCTTGAGTCTAAGCCAGTTGTGGGCTCATCCAGGAACAAGATGGATGGATCTGTAATAAGCTCCATTCCAATACTAGTCCTTTTCCTTTCTCCTCCAGACACCCCGCGGGTAAACTGAGTTCCAACCTAAAACACAATTATCATCAATATTAACAATAACAACCATAGCCAGTCATTTGTTGAGCTCCAAACATGTGCTAAACCTGTAAGAGGCACGTTATCTCATATCCTCATTTATTCTGAACAGCAAATAAATGAGTATCTGGGAGGTAGGTTTCTCCTTAATTAGACAGGTAAAGTGAAACTCAGCTCAGAGCTAGTACATGGCTAAGCCTGATATGAACCATGTTTGAAATTGTTCTATATGTTCCTTATCACATCAAAAGTTTAGCTTTAAGATGGAAGTTAGCACTGAAAGACGTGGCCCTTACATAGTGAAATCACAGTCCGAAAACGGAGATAAAGATGGGACAGGAAAACATGAAAGCATCTATGATTTATTAGTCTTCTAACACCCACCACTTTCTACACCACTAAAAAAAAAAGTCCTCAAGTGGAATTACAAGACTGGGGGGTGGCAACTAAGGAAGTGTACTTTCTACCACCCACATCAGCACCCCTTAAATCACCATAAGCGTCCCAAACTGACCCCATTTATACCCTAACTCACCGCAGAATTCTGAACTCATTCTTTCAGACAAATTCTGAAGGCAGAATATTCTACAGGGCAACTGGCTCAATCTTTTCAAACACTCAATGGCCCTGTATGCGGTTGGGAGAACAGGAAGGTTTGGGGAAAGGCAGGAGATAGGCAACAATTCTTATACTAAGAGTCTTCTAGAGAGAATATTCAAATGGTACTCATGCCATTGATTTGATTCAATAACAACTGAGCTATAAAAGGCATTTAAAGACAACTGGAGAAATGTGAATGAATATCAGCTCTATATAGCTGATATTAAATATTATTAAATTTGTTAAATGACAATGGTAGTGTAGTAACATAGCCAAATATCTTATTTAAAAGTGCATAACAAGTAGTTAGGGGTGAAATATGATATTTATAACTTTGCTTAAATTACTTCAGAAAGAAAAATCTGAGGCCTTTACTGAAAAAGATGTTAACAACTGAAAAATCGAGGTGAAAGTTATTAGTAATCATACCATTATATTAATTATATTATAATCATATCAAAACTGTAGTAATGAGATGATTCTCTCTATATTTGTTACATTGAAAATTTCATATAAAGTAAACATTCTTAATGTATTGTTTCAATCAATTACATAAATAAATTCTAAGAAGTCAAGAACTGTCTTTAGCTTATATTCCTTGGAAATCCAAGCAAGGAATTCAGGGCAATGACTGCCTAAAGGTAAAGAATGGAAAGCACCTCACTGGAATGACAAAATCAAATAAACAGAGCCCCAGCAAAGGAAACCGAATCACTCATGAAATGAAAATAAATGGTACATTGTAGTATCTCAGAGGTATTCTACCAAACAAAATATAGCAAAATATACTTTATAGAAAAGACTGTCAGAACGTATAGTATGATGCAGCAGCCAGAATACCCCCAGTCTTCATTCCCTCTAAGTAAAGGATATCACAGGGGATTAAATGGGAGCCATCAGAATCTAAAACGCTCATCTTCACCCAGAACTTCAGATGTCTTCCCAGCAAATCGTCCATACATATTCATCAACTGTAAAGTTCACTCATTCATCTCATTTCCTCTTCCTGATACTGCAGAACCCACATAAGGAGTTCTTCTTGTCTCTCTTGCCCATAACTGTTACCTATAAAACCTAGGGGAGCCCAGCACATGCCAGTAATATTGCCAGAAGGGAGAGAGGGAGGAAGAGATGGATGCGAGACAAAGTGCCAAAAGAAACCCTATAGAAAAACAACTTCGACGCTATACAAATTAGTAATAAGCCCCAATTTTAATGAAATAATTGTGGAAGCCAAATTATAGCAAAGTGAAACACACAGAGGAAGAACCCACAGAGTCATGTCATTTATAAATTCCAGAAATATGCCTCCAAAGCAACAAAGTCCCCTGGAGGAAGAGAGGAAGAATAGCTAACAGGGGAAGGAGAAAGCAGAAAGAAGAAATTAGTGTACAGACACTGAACGTGACAAGACCTAAACAATTCATGTGGGGGATGATCACGAGCTATAATCACATGGAAAGGACACCTGTTCTTTGCAAAGAACACTTTTACAAACTGGACCACATGCCATATTTCATTTCCAGGATTCAATCATTTTTTGATGTTTTCCTGGTTTATTTCCACCTCCATATTACGTAACTAGTCACTTTTCTCACCCTAAGGCAGGCAGCCACTTTTAACCACACACATTATAGAAAAAATGGGAATAAGAGTTACACTAGCCACACCACGGAGGTCCGATTGCCTGGAGATACCATCAGGTTTTTCCACGTTACCTTGGAATCTGCCACTTTAGCCAGACCTAACTCTTGAATGACCTTGTTTATCCGTTCATTCTTTTCATGATTTGTCATAGTTGTTGGGAGCCGAAGAGCTGCTGAGAACTGCAAATTTTCTCTCACTGTCAGAGTTCCCATCACAACATCATCCTTAAGGAAAAAGGGCATTTTAACAAGACATATCAGGTCTTTTCTAGTACCATCACTTTTTAGTTTATGTAACTTAATCCACAAAAATAATATACCGGGGAGAGTTATAGATAATGATGAACTAGCAATTATACAAATCACAGTAACTCCCATATACAGAGAACTGCAAAGCCTGATGGAATTAATTCTTATTTCCTATCTGTACACCCAGATAGAATAAACATAACTATGATTACTACTAGCAGACATTTCCAGACTGCTTTATGCAAGGATTTGCCAAAATATCTTTCTAAGTTAGGGTAAGAAGACAGCTAAATACAAGGAAAACAGTAAAACAGTGTATCTTCGGGAAATATGGTAACTAGAAGTGACATCATGGCCCTTATGAGAGTCATATGCCACCAGGAGAACTAACATCACTGTGCTTACAAGAGTCCTATTCTAGATTCTCCCTGCATGTTCATGTAACACTACTCTATGTCTTACAGGAGATTATCAAAATCTGGTGCAAAGAAAGATGGCTCTACGCCCATGCCATGTCATCAATGGGAAGCAAACTGAACTATCAGCCACAGCACTTGCCCACATAGAAACAGGATAAATCTAAAATGCAAATTCATGAATACTTACTTGTACCACATAACCTGAGGTACATTTGAAATTGGCCGGTTGAGGTGCTCCATTTATCAAAACGTCTCCAGATAGTCCCTGTGGATCTTTCCTTGCAGCTAAGACATCCAACAGCCTATGAAAGGAAACACATGTGTGTTTTTTTCACCTCCATCCCGGACTATATCTTTCAGCTACTCTGAATCCAAATTTTGTACAAGATGGAAAGTTAACTAATCAAAAAATTCTATGGTTTAACTAAAATTATGTGTTTTTTAAAATTGTCACCTTCTTTTTATATATATATATATATATTTTATATATATATTTTTTTGACTCTATATTACCATAAAGCCCAAGAACATAAAGCAAGGCACTGCTGGCTGATCAGCATAGACCTCCCACACTGCCCTCCAGCTGTCTGATGCTGGGTGAGCCAACACAGGCAATGTGCCCCTTTACGTGAGACTCAAGCCTTCACTTTTGCCTTTGTCTCCATCTCCCCACTTTCTATTTTAACCCCTCCCTTTTCCACCTCATTAGCTCAAATGCCAATCACCTTATCACTTCCTGTTAGTAAAGCTGACCTAATAAGACTTCCTACTCCTAGGACAGAACCACAGCTGGCATAACTGCATGGGATCCATAGCACCTAGAACCAGACTACACACGTACTGATGCTCAGCAAAGACCTGCTCTCCTAAAAGTGATCTTTCAATGCACACTAACACTGCAGAGAAAAGGCTTCCGGATACTCGTTATACTCACGAAGATTTGCCTCCACCTGTGGGTCCCAGAATGGCGTTGAGGCCAGGTCTCATGATCCCACTGCAAATACAGAAACAGACTGATTTACTGGTTCACTTTAAATCCGGTTCTACTAATTTACAGTCTGCATTTAGTACATTCAACTAAAGTTTATGAAAATAACAAAAAACAAGCACAAACCAACTTTTCTTTTTTTTTGAAGGCACAGCTCACAAGTGGCCCATGTGGGGATCGAACCGGCAATCTTGTTGTTAAGAGCACCATGCGCTAACCAACTGAGCTAACCGGCCATCCCCACAAACCAACTTTTAAAGGAAGAGAAATCAAATGGTCAATTAATGGAAGTCTAGTCTACAAACAACATCATCACCAGTTGGGACCTACGAGAAAAATGGCTCAGTTCCATAGGTACCTGGTAGACACTCAAAATTTGCTGAAGAAAGAAGTCTGTATGTTTTTATAAATGATGATTGCTTATAGGGAAACCAAGTGCTTTCAATGAAAACAAATGTTAAGAACGAAAAAATGTATGGAAATTAGGCATAGCCTCACTGGAAAGAAAACCTAGTTACATTCCCTCCTGTTATATCATGTTCAAATAATACATCAGTCATTTCCATTAGACTTTACCTTCCCTTCTTAGTGCGAAGGTGATGGAAGTGCTGGGTGGGGGTGCAGCTACCTCAGCACCCAAGAACACAGGCTGCAAAGAGAGATGGAAGAGAGGAGACAGCTGGAGGGTGGGGAGATTGCTTCTACTAAGGAACAAGAAAATTGAAAGAGCAAATCAGTCAGTATACTAAGAATAATGAACAAGGTTTTTCACTTTCTGAGAGGATGTTTTATAAAGATAGGAATATGGAAATAACCCTGGGGCATTAGACAGGAATTGGGTGTCATGGGTTTTAATCCACATACACGGACAGATATCAAAAGGTTTAGATGCATGCATACTTAAACATATACATATGTTCCCTAGGTCTGCCCCCTGAAAAGGCCTGGAAAGTATGACATCCCAGTAGCAGTGAACATTCCAAACACCTAGGTCATGGCTATAAATACAAAACTCCACAAAAAGGAACATCGGCTCATTTCAGGTCTGAGGCAGGCTAAGCACACAGTGAGCCTGGAACTTCTTGCAGTGCCAACAAAATACTCAACGAAACAGAGAATATGTCCAAAAACAATGAGTTCAAAACAACAAAACCCAGAAACTACCTTGAAAGGTTACCCACTGACCAATTAAGGAACAATAGGATTATCGAGATAATTAATGATAATGCATTACTATTAAATGCTACTGAATAAAATGCAAATCCATGAGCCCATGCTGATATAAGTAAATGAACGAAAAGATGACAAATGAAGCTTTTTCTTTTTAGTAGAATGCAAACTAACCCAAACAGAAGAGTAGGATGAAAACAGAAAATCACCCTCTGGTAACTATCATCGTGATGGTTATTGCTGATTCAGGCAGGAGTCATCAATGGCAGCTGAAGCGGGTGCGTTCAGGTTTAATGAGGAATAGGGTTTGGGAATAACGTCAGGGTATCTCTCCTCGTAATAGTTATTAATTACAAAGTGGGAAGTTGTGACATTGTGGTGAAGGCAGCCAGACACCAACATACTAGGTGATCAAGGTGAACATCACCTGGGGCAGAACAGGAAAATCCCAGATTGGATGAGACTGAGGAGACAGCATGTGGTGGTCAGTCAGCTACATGAGGGGCGGTTGACCAGCGGCCCCGTAGGCCCCACCACTGCATCCATTATGAGGCTTTGCTTTCCCTGGGTGGATCCTAGACAATGACCGAGAGGTTACATAGGAGTGGACCCTTATTTCTGAAAAATATACGGTGGAGGAGTTAGGGATAATAGAGCACCATGTGGACGGCTTGCTCTCAAATGGTTCAGAAAAATCCTAATGACAGTGGGCATGTAAAGAGACAAAATGACTAGCAGTGCAGTGTGGTATTTACAGGTGGGAAATTTAGGTAAATTAGTTGTTTCTGCAAGGCTTAAGTTTGAAATCATTTCAAAATAAACTATAAACTTTTCAAAACTCCAAGTAGAAAATTAATTTTCAAAAAAAAAAAAAAAGAAAGAAAGAAAATGAATTTCCCTGAAGATTACAGGATATCTACACATCTACTGGAATGGACCATTTTTTCCACAGACCTTCAGCATTGGTGAGAAAAAGCTCAAATTTGGGTATGGAGACAAACTAAGCATAACAGAAAGGTTTGTCATAAGGTAGCAAAATCTCACCGTTTTGAATTCTCATAGTCAGATTTTGTTTTATCTTTTTCCCCCCAAAGAGGACATCAAGTTCTAGTTATTTAGTTCTAAAAATGACATTACAGAATGTCCAAAGGCAAAATAAAAATCAAGATCCTCACCAGCTTTTTGGGGAATATTTTACTATTTTGAATGGTTGTGGTGTGATCAAACACAAGTCAAAACTAAGAGAAATGAGAGCAGCCTTTCTCCTATCCCAGAAATGCTATTTTATTTAGCAGAAGACAGCAGATAGGAGAAAAATTAGAAATGCTTCATGGAATAAAAGGATGACTTTTCTGATGGATGCCTAAACCAGAAATATCAGTAAGCAAGAAAACTGTAGTGTCCTACCAGATTTATCAGGCCGATAACTTTGTAAGGTATATAAATGTCTAATCACTATGCCGTACACGTGAAATTAATATAATAGTCTATGTCACTTATAATTGAAAATTTAAAAATATTTAATAAGAGAAAAAAAAGTTTATAGTGTTTTTATGAACCGAAAAATGCAGGTAAAGATAGACTCAAATATTGCTGGAAAGATTACCACTGCACCATAAAAGCATTAAGAAGCCTTGATCAGATGACAGTTTTATTACATCAGGTTACTAATCTACTAGCTATAAAACATAAAGATAAATGTATACTCGCACACTATGCATTTTTAACCTATTCAACCTGCACATAGTCAAACTATTTGTCACCTTCCACTTAGCACAAAATCTGAAGTGACCAACACTTTCTTCATTTTTATGTTCCACAAAAAACTTGTCACCTTTCAAACAGGTCAGTCAGTTCTAACTAGGCATGTAGCAAAAGACAAAAGCTTTGTGTCTATCATTTCTCTCCTTATGTTCCTAGTCAGGGTTTCTTAACCAACACAAGAAAGCAACAAGGAAGTAGGTATGACAGAAGGTGCTGCTGCATGAACAAAGGTCTATCTAATCCTACGAGCCCCTGACCTCACCACCACCCAATCAATCTCAGATCGCCATCATCTCTTCCCCACCCACATCCAAAAATATTCGCTCCTATTTTTTTTTATTTCCTAGCCTTCTGGGAGCAGTTGACTGCTAGTAACAGATAAAACCACAATCCCATAGAATGCATCAAGCAAACACCTGATTCTATTTGATTGATGCAAAAGTAACTGCGGTTTAAAAGGTTAAAAAAATTAATTGAAAAAAATTGCAATTACTTTTGCACCATCCTAATACAATATATAGATTTGCACCATACCTGGCCAAAGTGCTCTTATAACCACTCTTCCAATCTCAGAGAGCTAGAAAAAGTTGCCTGTTTTTTTCATGAATAATTATTTCCCCTATTAAAAAAACAAATTAACAAAACAAAACACATAGGCTATGCTGTCCCAGCAAACCCAGATGCATTCCCCACTCCAGAGAGGAAGAATCATGCTCAATTCTCTAGAAATGAGAAAAACACGAACAATCTTAATGGCTCTCATCTGTGAAAGAAGACAGATATGTGGTACTAACTAAGTTCTATTCTCATCCCCCCGCACCCCACACACCATGCTACTGCCCACTCCACCACCACTAAATGAATTCACTGCTGGAAGACGAGAATGAATATCATAGTTGGTATCGATTTGGATCCTAAATTCTCCATTACTCTGGACTTCAACTGCGTACTTAAGCTAAGCTAGAGATGTCATATACGGTATTTAAGTAATTTCTGTCTACCTGTATAATAGGGGAAAGCATTAGGTAAATTGTTATAGATTATAAACGACTATATAAACAGGCTACTTATTTGAAACAAATCTATTTGAAAATCATAGTACTTTCACAATATATTGTCATTTCAACATCATGACTCTTGCTTCTAGAACATAAAGGACATAAAGTGCATTAAGAACCTAGTGTGTCTGGCTCATAAAGTACAGTGATAGATCTTTTATTTCACAGATTAGAAAACTGAAGCTCACAGATTAAAATTATATCCACGATCAAGAAATCATAAGTCATACAGCCAGGCTCTCTGTTCACAAACCCACCAAGCTTACCGAGGAAAACTAAATGACATGTTAATCATTTGCTTTCTCAAATTATTTGGATTCTCAAATTGTTTGGTTATGCACACGGTATAACATTAAAAATAGTCTGAAATTCTTTTAAATATTAAACATATACCTAATATATGATTCAAACGTTTCAGTCCCAGTTGAGCCAAATGAAAGTATGTGTCTATGTATCTGTACAGACATGTATACAAATGTCCATAGCACCTTACTTGTAATAGGCAAAACCTGTGCAGTTCACTGTATGTCAACAAAGCGATTTACATAAAAATTCATGCACGTACTTGACATTCATTAGTATTTCTTTCTCAACTGTTTTTCGAGCAAGTAGAAAGCCACTCTTCACTTTTACTCGATAGCAGAGATTATGAAAACTTAACACAGCTCCTTCAGTAAATGACTTCAGGTCGTTTGTCGGCATCCCGGAGAGGCCATTGGTGTTTCTTTGTGACATTGGGATAGAAACTTGGTCATTACTGGAAGACATCCTGAGAGTTTCTGCCTTTCTGCAGAGGGAAAAGCAACAGTAAGCTGATAGCCCAGATAAATGAGATTATAAACACTAGGTACCCTTAAAACAAGTCCATTTTGGTATAAACTTCCAGTTATAAAATAAGTCCTGGGGATGTTATGCTCATCACAGTAAGTAGAGTTAATAGTGTATTATATATTTCAAAGTTGCTGAGAGTAGATCTTAAAATTTATCATGGTAAGAGAAAAACTAGTAACTACGCTGATGGAATTTAACTAGACTTATTGTGGTGATCATTTCATAATATATACAAATATTGAATCACTATGTTTATACCTGAAACTAATGATACATGTCAATTGTGCCTCAAAAAATAATGAAAAGAACAGAAATCCAAATTTTAGAAAAAGAATGTAAAATACCTGATTAATCAATTTTACATTAACTACATGTTAACTAAAAATATTTTTGATATGTTGTGCTCAATAAGATATATTAACATTTTTAAAACTCCATTTTAAACTGCACTATAATAAATAACTCCATTTCCAGTGGACAGTCCACATCACTGTGTTAGGAACAACCTTGTAACCCATATTAGGGAGGCAGACACAATTCTCAACACATAAACTTCAATTAAGTGTCAATGAAATATCTAACAACTAAATAGGGAGAGTTTGAAAATTATATAAAATTCATGAAGCAGGAGAAACCTAAGTGGGAGTTATAAACCTGGCGAGCGTGAAAAGCATATTATACTATGATCCAAGATCAGGGACAGACATGGTCACCATCACCCGGTTTTTGGTTTTGGTTATTTTTTTATTTTTTGTTTTATGACATAGTTATTACAAAAGGGAGCTTAGCCAGGCAGTGAGGAACAAGAGAAATTTCTCTGAATGTATAGCTCCAGGCTTATATCACTGATTGTTACGCTCCTTCAATCAGCTAAGAAGATAAACTCCAAAATTATTTGGGATGACACAATCATTTCCTTAATGGGCAAGCATATTTAAATCCAGGAAGATTTAGAATTAAGTATAAAAATGGTCAGAAAATCAGATCAATAGTTAAGCAGCTAAAGAATTTGAAACAAAAACTGAGTATTAAATTTATAAATGAAGTTTAAAGGTTTCGTTAAGGCAGTTACAAAAAGCTCCTTTAAAAGGTTTAATTAGAGTAGGAAATTAGGCAGAAGGCGAATTCAATAGCTTGTGAATAGATTTGAAATGTGAAACTTCGGGGAATCTAGTTTTGTTGTGTGTGTTTTTTGTTTTGGTTTGGGTTTTTTTAGTTTTTACTATTTTTCTTTTTTTTTTGAAACCTAGTTTTTATTTTTAAAAATCAAAGTAATCTATGAAGAACTTTCTCTCTGGCTATGATGGAGCAGCTGTTCCAAACCAATCACCCTCCTAAGAATAACTATAAAAGTAGATAAAATATAAGAAGCCACAGTTTGAAGAGTTCTCTCTGATGAGACCAACAAAAGCAGCCAGGACTTAAGGAGCCAAAAGCCTGGAAAGGAGGAAACAACACAGAGGGAAACCCAGCATTCTGTGCCCTTTCCTATCCAGGCAAACTATACACCCAGGACAAAACTCAGAAAGAACACAGGTAGAAAGAAACTGCTAGAGGCTAAAAACAGCTGAGGAAATATTTCAGCAGTCTGTCAGGGCTGGGGAGAGAAAATTTGAAATTGCAAGCATACCAAAGAAGAGGGGCCCTAGAATCCCAGAAGGGGCTTTTGAGATCCCTGAAGGGCTATGCCCTGGCAATGTGGGCAGCCCAGAAACAGACCAGCCTCTACTGAATCAGAGCAATCTGCTCATACTTTATTTGTCAACTAGGAGTTAAATCCACTGTCAAAAAAATATATAATCATCCAAATTTTCAATCAACTTTAATATGGAGTTTCAGAAAATAGGACCTAATGTTCCAAAAACAAGAAAAGAGAAATAGACCCACAGGCAATACAGACTGAAGTCATCAGACATTGACATTAAAATAACTGCATAATATACTATTTAAGAAAAGAAATGAAAAGGTAGACTATTTCCAAAAAACCAGAATCTACGTATTTTCGAAAAAGCAATAGATGAGTTTAACAGCAGTTTAGATACTGATACTCAAAGAGAATTAGTAGTAGACTAGTATGTAGAAAAGATCCAGGTTGAAGCATGGGTGAAAACTATCACTTGGAAAATAAAAAGAAATCCAGACTGAAAACAATGAAAACTACATTTAAAAAGCCTAAGAAGCATATGGGACGTGATGAAAAAGGTACTGTCATACACATGTAACTGAAGATTAAGAGTGGGGAAAACAATGGAGCAGAATCAATATTTGAAGAACTACTGGTCAAGCATTTTCCAAAACTGATGCCACAGAATGAAGAAGTTCTAGGAACCCCAAAGCAGAATAAATACAGGAAAACCCCACCTGTGTTGAAAGGCTCAGCTCCAATGTGGTAAGTTTTAGATGTCTGAGACATCCCAGGGAGGTATAGCTTTGGTTAAAAACTGAGTAGACTCTCATGGATGACCAACAACCACACTCTCTTGGGTCTTCATCATACAATACTGTGTTGCTCGTTAATTTTTTTAAAAATGCTACAAACCCACATTTAATTGAGCATCCAAGTGTGAACTGTTTTCTAATAGGAATTGATGGATTTACACTGTCACATACAATTTTGAAGGTTAATATCTTGTTGGCTTCAGGCAATTTCAAAATCCATATAGACCTTTGTCCTTCACCTTCCCAGCTCCCTGAGCTTCTCTCCTCTAATGATCTTGCCCTCCCCACTACCACAGCCACGCAGGCTCCCACCTTGGCACTGTAAATAAAGACCTCTTTTCACCCACCCACCCTTCCTTTTTACACCATCTTTCATCCATGTCCTAACTTTCCAGCCCACTCCCTCTACATATCAGGGGCCAACTCTCCTAGGACTCCTTTTGCTACCTAAGGTTAACCTTCTACTTATGCATTGCTTCTCATTCCCTCCTGCCTACTCAAGGATGTCTCCCCAATCATTGCCACCACCTCTCACTTTTTCTCCCCTGCATCAATTTTTTCCTTTTCTATTGATTATAAATATTCTGTAATTCTTCTCCCTAGTCCCTCTTTCCTTCCCTTATTATGATGTTATAAGCCCCAAAGGTATGACCCCTTTGAGTCATTCTTTTTTCTCAAAAAAAAAAGGAGTCCTACAGCTCCTATCCATGGCCCTCCAATTCGTCTCCCTCAAATTCATTCTGAACCCACTCCAGTCAGGTTTCACCCATCCCACACTCATATCAAAGCTACTCTTGACAAAATTAGGCAACTACCAAAGTGATGTATCCAATGAACAATTTTTTTATTAAAATATAATTCACAAACTATAAAATCCACCCTCTTAAAGTGTTAATAATTAAATGGTTTTAATGTATTAATGATCATTTCTTCGTCCTCTCTGAGGCAAACTACCAGCAACACTGACAAGAGTTGAAAATCCCCTCCTAGAAATGCTTGATTCACTTTGATTAAGGACAAGATCAGGAAGCTCTGCTTGGAACATGTGCTTTTTAGACATCCAAGCAGAGATGAAGCACAGGTTTGGATGTTCTCCAGTTCACAGGAGAGGTCCTAGGGACCCCCACAATTGTGTTAAGGCCCTGAAACTGGACACGGTCAGAAGGGGAGTGACTGTTGAATACACCACTGTGGCAGAACAGTTATATTCAGCTGAAGGCATCAGACTTCCTGAAATCACTTATCTGCCTAAAAGCAGACTGGGACATAAGTTTTTGTTTCTTCTGGGAGGTCTTTTTCTTCTGTGCAACCTCCTCTTCTGGTTTAGGAACAATCTGCTCTGTTTCAGTGAGGACCATCTCAATGTGTCAAGTGTTTAATCCACCCATGTGCTCTGTAAATTCTGCACTGCATCTTGGGAGCTTTGTTCACCTGAATGTGTAATGACCACAGAGTCTACATTTAAAACCTTTAAGTTCAGCATTACTCTCTGCATTTTTAAGCATGTACAGTAAAAATTCTACACTCTTTTTGGGCCACCGACCTTGTGTTGAACCCCACTATTCACAATAGCCAAGACATGGAAACAACTGAAATGCCCATCGGTCGACGACTGGATCAAGAAACTGTGGTACATTTATACAATGGGGTATTACGCAGCCATAAAGAAGAATGAAATCTTACCATTTGCAACAATATGGATGGACCCAGAGAACATTATGCTAAGTGAAATAAGTCAGACGGAGAAAGACAAATACCATCTCACTTATATGTGGAATCTAAAGAATAGAACAAATGAACAAACTAATCAGAAACAGTCTCAGAGATATAGAGGAAAGACTGAGGGTTGATAGATGGGAGGGAGGTTGGGATAAGGGGGAAGATGAGGGGATTAGAAAGCACAATCGGTAACCACAAGATTGCCACAGGGATATGAACGACAGTTTGGGGAATATAATCAATAATATTGTAAAGATTTTGTAGGGTATCCGATGGATACTTGTCTTATTAGGGAGACCACTTCATGGATGGTGTAGATGCCTGATCACTGCACTGTACACCTGAAGCTGAACAATAATGAATGTCAACTATAACTATATATACATAACTATATATATGTAACTATATATATAACTATATAAATATATATATGTATATATATATATATATATATATATATATATATATATTTATATATACACACACACATATATACATGTCACAAGAAGTGGAGTACAGCATGAAGAATACAGACAGTGGAAATGTAACGGCTGTATGCAACATCAGAGGGGTAGTAGATTGGGGGAGGGTGGTTATCACTTTGTAAGGGGTATCTCTATTACATTCTTTTTTACACCTGAAACTAATAATAATAAAAAAAGTAAGTTGGTGCAAAATTCAAGTTTTCTCTTTCTACTAAATAAAAGTTTGTTAGACTACTGATCTACTGATATTATGAGAAAGTTTTCTGCCTGAAAAGCAAAGATTATATGTGTCATCAAAATAATTTTCTATGTTTTATATTGTCTCAATCAGGTCATTGGTTATTCAAAAAAACTAAATCTAAAAATTAAGCTTTGCTAATGGTTTCTAAATTTCTGTATTTTAGAACTGCTAGAGTTCATGTGCCTTCCTCGATATCAGCTATAGGCCATATAAGGAAGCTTCGCCTGATGTTTTCCCCTAACTGTCAGGGAATTCTAATGGTTCTAGCTACTAGAACTGATAAAGAGGCTCAGGTCCTAAAGAAGGACGGTAATTTGTTTAAGTATCGCTAACAACCCAGACAGGAAAACAAGGAATAAAGGAACAGTGAGACCAGAGGATGAGACCAGAGACAGGCCAGACTTTTGGCCTGTTATAGACAACCCAGGGATAAGGCCATCTCAAGGCACTCCAAACGCCCCAAAAAAGGAACTGCCACATAAAGGATCCTGCTTTGGATGTGGAAGCCCAGACCACTGGAATAAAAAGTGTCCTAATTCTCCAAAGCAGCCGTGCCCACTGTGCAAACAAAAGGGCAATGAGGGAGGGATTGCCCCGTTCTAGAGGGAACAGGGACCAACTCGTTCCCCACAAATGGCTGTGATTGACTAAAGGGGCTAAAGTTCCCAGCAGCTCCCAAGCTATTCTCATCACTGGGGTGAAACTCCAGGTGACCCTGACGTGTCAGGTAAGACTTATAATTTCCTAATTGAGATAGAAGCCATTTATTCTGTCTCAACTGCTCACTTTGGACCTTTTACCTCTGAAAACTGCTCGGTTGTAAAAAATAAAGAAAGCTCCCAGATTTGGACTCATTTTACTCACCCTGTTCCTTATTACTGGTCTATACCTTAGAGGAAATGTAAAATAAACAAACTAAACTTAAAAAGGAAACTTAAATTCTGGAAAAGTTTCATCAAAAGACCTCGAAGCCCTGGCTCCATCTGCTACCCATTGCTTTAAATTCTAACCTCAATTCTGTTATCTCCTATGTTGTTAGCTTGGGAAAGTTTCAGCAGGCACTTAGGAAATATGGAGAAACTGCACCTCCCCTAGGCCTACCACTCTACACACTGTAGCCCTGGAAAGCCAGGGGTCTAAAACAAACCAGTTTCTTCCTACAAAAAAGGAACGCTTTGCAATTTTTCCAAGCACCCCAACGGTTGCTGGGCTTCAGAGAGTCAGTGGCTGGGTCCACTTCCCTGGAGTTAAACTTATTTCATTTAAGTCTCCACAGGTCTCCCCCAGAAGGAAGACTGTCACTCCTGTTCCTGTGAGACAACTGAAGACCTTAAGCTCTTCAAACAAAACTGCTGGCACTGCTCATCAGTGCTTTATATTTTTTCTCTGCGGGATTAGGTCTTATCTTGCCTTCCAGGTACTTGCATAGACACCTATACCTTCGTCTACTTGGCTCCAGAGATCAACATAGCCCCCAATAATCAGTCCCTAACCATTCCTTGGAAAAACCCCTGAAAAGGGGGAGAGGGGCTATGCTTATATTTAGAAGAAGACTGTTGTTTCTATGTTAATCAGCCTGACAGAGATGCTGCCCAAAAGTTAAAAGATAAAGCTTCCAGGATCCGCCAACAATTAAGTGAATCTTGGGGATCTTGGTCCAAGATTTGGAGTTGGGCATCCTGGCTTCTTCCCCTTGTGGGAACATTGCTAACGATCATTTTAACCTTTGTTTTTAAACCCTGCATCTAAATTTTTAAACGAAATTTATTTCTTCCCTCCTATAAGCCATCAAACACAAATAACACTTCAACAGGGCCCTGGGCCAGTTTCAGCAGTGAAGCTAATCCAAAAATCTTATTCTTATGTATAGACCAAATAGGATGGGAATTTCATAGTTCACCAACAGTCTCATAAATATCAGGGGAGAATGATACTCCAAAACAATAGTCAATCAGGAAATCTTTAAATTTCCTTGTGCAAGTTGTGTTAGGTAATAGACTTCTCTTGACTATATCCTAGCTGGACAATTATGTAGGGTTTGCCCTGTTGTTAATACTTCTTTTTGAACTTGGAAAAAAACCACTTCCTATGAGGTGTTTTGTTTTTCTAATTTTATTGGGGAATATTGGAGAACAGTGTGCTTCTCCAGGGCCCATCCACTCCAAGTCGTTGTCCTTCAATCTAGTTGTGGAGGGCACAGCTCAGTTCCAAGTCCAGTCGTCATTTTCAACCTTTAGTTGAAGGGGGCGCAGACCACCATCCCATGCGGGAATTGAAGGCAGCTCTTTGTCTTTAATCTAGTTGTGGAGGGCGCAGCTCACTGGCCCATGTGGGAATCGAACCAGTGACTTCAGCGTTAGGAGCACGGCACCCCAGCCACCTGAGCCACCAGGCCGCTCCCCACCCCAGATTTAAACAACCAGTAGTACACTACTAACTTTCAATGCTACAATTCTTTCAATATTTTATCTCTATAAATGAGCTAACTATGTAGCTCAAAAATTAGATATCCACTTTCTAACAGTCTCCCACTGAGGTAGAATACTTGCTTCAAAAAACTACGGGGTGGGAGAAATATCATGAGAAGGGGAGGTGACTGCTATTGGATAATTAAAGGAGAGAATGATGAAAATGTGACGGTCGCACAAACTGTACACTTTAAATGGTGATTTGTATCACCTGTGAATTATATATCATGAAGCTGTTAAAAAAAATACCTTTGAGGCCAAAGACACCTAGACACTTCATCAATTATTGGTTCACATCCTGGAGTAAACTGGGAACTGATTTTTTTTTTAAGGATTCACGTTAGTTTCCTGCAGACCTACATATCTTATATGCTATATGCTAAAATGGCTTATATGCTAAATGGCCATCTAGGTTCATTAGTTTTTACTAAAAGATCTCAACCCTAACCTACAACCCAAGTAAGCAACACAGAATAAAACTTCCCACTTGATATAATCTTCAACTCTTGCCAAACTTCTATTAATTCTTGACAGATAGAAATAGAGAGTGTTTCGAGAACACGAGGTTCACCGATCCCACTAGAAAATCTAGATTTATCCCCAGAAAAGACCCAATCTGTTAAACAACAGCATGTGTGTGACCCCAGGGTCTTAGCAACCAACACATGTTTTTCACAACATTTACAGTAAGGATAGTTACAACTACAGCGCAGCCTAGGAAACGCACCATTGCATGTACTATCTATCAGATGGGCACACGGGGATGCTCCCCCCCTGCCATGGTTCAGTCTCCTCTACATCTTTCTGTAACACGAGACATTTCCCTCAGAGGTAAATGCCAGGGAAAGCCTCTCTAAGGAACTGGTGTGTTTCTCCCCTTTATCCTCATTGAACTGTGTAAGTCATAGCTCCCTTTTTATTATGGCCAGAGGATGCAACTTCAATTTGCACAGACTCCTCTGGTCGGTCCATGTTCATTCCAAGGTGCTCTCACACAGTAACTCTACTCTGGGTGGCACTTTATTTTCCATTAGTAATACTTACGCTCACCTCAACTGCTTCATGGATGCTTAATAAAATTAATGCAGAAATAGATTCTAGATACAAGTGTATTTTAATACCATCTTGATGCAAAAGAATGTGTTCCCTAAGGGAGATCTTGCTGAATGCTGAAGTGACCCAAAGTTTGCTACCCTGAGCAGCCTTTTTGGGACATTGATTTTAAGCTGTTTCTTAAGAAAGACTCAGAAAGAATTTTGACCCTTCACCTTAACTACCACAGAGACTGGGATAGAAAAAACCTGCTTCAGGAAGGAGGTCTTAGGATGCTAGCCTCAGCCTAATTTGAATTAAATATGGTAATAAGAGGGCTTCAGCAGGGGCCTGTTAGCTAGATACCCAGTGTCCCAGAGTTTCTGAGTAGCCTAGCAAGGATTTACCTGCCAAGTGTGTTCTGCTCAACTACCTGTAAATCCCCCATTCTCACTCCTGAAATCTAAGACCCTGTCCCCACCCCTTCTCCTTTGTCCCAAAATGTCATAAACCCAATGCTGCCTCACTGTCTTTGGATTTTCATGCTTAAGTGAATTCCCCATGCACATGTATTAAAATTTTGATTTTCTCCTGTTAATCTGTCTCTATTAATGTATTAGCCAGGCTAGAAGAACTTAAAAGGTGGGAAGAAAAGTATTAATTTTTTTTAACCCCCACAATGCCCAGGGTCTGGAGCAAAGACGGGCAATAAACATTTGTTATTATGAATGTACGTTTTTTTTTTTCTGATAGTGCAATGAGCCTCAATATTTCCACCATAGGCAAGAAAATAAAACTACACAACATTGCAAGTATATTCTTTAACTGTTCGCTGGTTTGCAATCTAACCTTTTATGGTCTTCTATATTTCTGTGTTTTTCTAACTTCTCTAATAATCTTTAAACTATCCACAGCAAAATTACAAAAGGGAGCTCTAGAACTCTTCAGCAAACCATACAAAGTTGTGGACAAACTTTATGTCCTGAGGATAAGAAAAAGAATAAATATATTGGTTAATCCTTTTAAAGTATTAACACTAATGTTAACAAACTTTTCTCCCACCTTGTAGTAACTTCCATGCTCACTAAGTTTTCATCCATCCAGTATCAGCTCTAGTTTCACACATTTGGAGAAAAGCTAGAGTTTGACCAAAGGGCCCTTAACACACACTAGCACATATTGAAACAGTTGCACCCACGCATCCTTTTCTGAAAAAGCGGTCTGCATTTTCAGTTCTCATTTCATATTCACTTTCAAGTGAAACTGGGAGGGACCAATTAAAACCTAATCGTCTCAGTTAAACAGTTCTCCACTTTCTACCAAATGTACACGACATACCCACCGACCTTTCAAGCGACACACATCTCAAATACCATTTACTCTCTTGGCAATTCAAGGGCTGATGTCAGGGTCCGTGCGCTGAGAGGCAGAGCACTAATAATCATCTACATAAACGCTGAGATGAGTCCGCCAGACCTTCCGAACATTCCCTAAGCAGCTCCTACTTCGCAATGACATCAAGCACCTGTACTGTGCTTTCTAAATCATGAAGCTTTTCCAGAATCTTCCCGGTTCCTTTCTGCGTCTCCCCAGTCTTTGTTGGACCGACCAGGTCTCCCTCTCCCCTCCTGCGCTCAAGGGACTGGATGCTTAACCACCGACTTAAGACTCAGCGGGCGCGCGGCAAAGCAGAGCCGGAGGGCGACCTTCCCGGACTGTCACCCACAGCCCCGCGGGCAGCCCTCCTCGCGGGGCCCGACTCTTACAGGCGCGCGCACAGCCTGGGAAGGCGTCGTCCGGGGGTCGGGGTCGGGGTCCGGGTCAGGAGCGGCGGACTGCGAGCCCCGGCGGCGAGAGGCGAGCGCAGGCAGCGCGGATGCGGGCTTCACATCCGACACCTGCGGCTGCGGGCGGGGAGAGCGCAGGGCGAAGTCCCCCCCACACGCCCGGGCTCTCTGAGGATCCGTGCTGGTCAGAGGGCGAAAGGCGTGGCGCCTCCTGCCTGGCTGCGTGTATCGTCAGGGCGGAGCCCACGACCCTTGTAGCACTGGTACCAAGTTCCGCACCGCACCTGGCAGCCACCTGCCCGCTGGCAGGGGAAACGAAGACGACTCTCCCCGAGCACACAAGAACAGTCCCAAAACTTCTTCTCCAGGGCTCTTCCGAGATGGACAGTTTGCTATTAGCCATGGTCATCACAGGACGCTACCCCTGCTGATCAATACCTCGTCTGGCCTTGACGGATTTGGTCACTAACGGTGCCCTGCGCCCCTAAGCACCGGGGGACGCTGACACCTTGGTTTTTTCAATTTATAACGTTGCCCACCGAGAGCAAGAAGGCAGTCTTCTATTGAATGAGCTTCCGAGAAATTAGGTTCCCGCGCCCCAAGGTCAATAAAATCAGGAACTATATCGACGGGGAAAGAAGGGTGGAAAAAAAACTATTTGAATGAAAATATTACAGAAAACAGTTAACAGTATTTTTCCACACTCCTGTACTAAACACATCTTTGCAAGACACGGATCATGTAGAAAAAAACCTGGAAAGTGATTGTGCTGATTGAGGAAAAGGGTTGGTTATCAGGCTTTATGAGTGTGTATGGCTACGCCAAAATTCACCAGCTGCATCTACTCTCAGAAATTAGTACTTGCATCTATCTAGTTTCTGGTTTTCATTTACAAACAAAAATATCATTAGTTAAGTTATTTTAAGCAATACTAGGAATTACTGTTAATTCTTCACCCCATACAAGAAAGTGTTATCAAGAGGCCTAGATAAGAAAATTAATTACACATAATTTTTAAAAATTAATTTCAGGTGCACAAAGCAACATGATGATTAGATATTTACATCCCTCACAAAGTGAAAATCCCGCAATTCTACTACCCCTCTGACATGGTACATAGCTATTACAATACCATTGACTACATTCGCTGTGCTGTGCTGTACATTCCATGACTATATAAATATATTTAATTATAGTTGACATTCAGTATTATATTAGTTCCAGGTGTACAGCGCAGTGGTTAGGCATTGACATAACCTATGAAGTGATCCCCCCCGATAAGTCCAGTACCCATCTGACACCCTGCATAATCTTTACATTATTGATTATACTCCCCATACTGTATTTCACATCTCCGTGACTATTTTGCGACTACCAATTTGTACTTTCTAATCCCTTCACCTTCTCCCCCACCCCAACCTGCCTCTCATCTAGCAACCATCAGTTTTTTCTCTGTGTCTATGAGTCTATTTCTGTTTTGCTTGTTCATTTACTCTGTTCTTTAGATGCCACATATAAGTTGCTTACACATAATTTTTTTAGAATATTAAAAATACTATACTGTATATTTTTGAAGGACTTAAAAGTGTAAGTCTATGATGCGCCCAAACACTTGGGTGAAACTGTTGTTGTGCATTAAATTTCTGAGTCAGTTTAAAGGACCTTAAAAACCTGTATAAAAATACATTTGTCATTTTAAACCAACGTTGGAAAAAATTCTTCAGAGCTGGCCCTTAATAACTGCAAACTTGAAAAACACTCTAAAGAATAAAACTTTATTGATATAAGTAAAGATGAAAAATTTTCCACCAAACTCTGAAGACAGTTCCAAGAGGGGACTTATAAAAATGAAGAAAACACACATGAAACTGGTAAAAAGCACATTTAAAAAAAACAGGATATTAAGTTGTCTATAGCATTCTGCAACTATGTAAAACAAAAACAAAACAATAACTTATACTTTGAAAACTAGCTGGCAATACAAGAAAATGTTTGTTTTCTGGGTAATAACATTATAGTTCTCTTTTTTCTTCTATGTAGTGTAATTTTCCAAACTTGATACGATATACTGCATATATACAATAGTTTACATAGGAAATTGAATTTTGTTTAAAGGTAAAATTAATTAATAAAATCCCAGTGTCTGTTTTTAATCAGGAAAATGTACACACAAAGACACATAACAATACAGAGTCATGTTCTCATCCAAAATAGGGCTAAAACCACTAAAATAAACAACAAAAAACTTTCTGCCTTGTTTTTGGTCTAATTTTTAAAATATTTACACCTGTGATTTATTTCATATTGATATGTCAGTGAATTTGCTAACTAAAATTATATTAGATCTTAACCTCCCCCTAATACTTTCTCAAGTTGACCACTGCCATCAAATCCTGTTTGACAAATTCAGATTAAAGCCAGAATTACATAAATGGATTGCACTGTAAAGGAAAGAGTCATTTTAACTTACAAGTTAGCACTTTATTTGGGGCTAATTATTTTCAAATGGCCTGTTGTGTCTTAGTGTTTTGGTATTTTGGTTGTCTCTTTTAGTGTTTTAGAATATTACAGAGGGAGAAACTTAAAGATGACCTTCAAATTTTATAGATGAGTCACCTAGTCCAGAGGACACCAATTTGCACAAGTGCAAAAGTTATAAGAACAAATGGGTGACTCAGCTTTTCTTAGACCACAGCCCTCTGCCCTCTGCCTCATGACATCTGTATTATTTTATCTAACAAGAGTAACTGCCCAGTATTTATACAGCCCAGTATTGAAACTCTCACTGAATGTGTTCTCAATCTGGCACTTTTTCTTTTCCATTTAATTAGACTTTTTTTCTCTCTTATTGCATATCAAACAAGAAAAAAAATCACCTTTAACACTTCAGCCACATAACATCTTCTTTTAGTCTTTTCTATGCATACATATATTCTTAAAAAACAAAAGTGAGCTTATGAGTGTATACAAAGCACAGAGATGAAGGGTATCATCTCAAATCAGATAGTCTGTGTCTGAATCCTGGCTCTCCCACAGCCTGGAGATTTGAACTTGAACTAGTTACTTAGTCTTTAGATGGTCTTTGGTAATCAAGGGAAACAATCTCCCTGGTAGTTACAGAGATTAAACGAGATAATGTCTGTGTAAAGCACTGAACAGAGTCATAATCTCTGCCTGGTTAGCCTCAGCAAATCATAGCTGTTATTATGTAAATTGCTCTATTGGTTCCCTGTCATTTATTACCTTGCTACAACTTTACACTTAGTGCTGCAGTTTTCGATGGTTTGTGATATACCATAATAAATTTAACCAATCTTCCTATTATTCACGGAACACCCTTGTAGCTATGTCATTGCACACACCCAGATAAGTTCCAAAAAGGGAATTGCTGGGGCAAAGGGTTATGCCATTGAAAAATTATTAATACATGTGCCCAAATTCCCCACAAAAGTTTGTGCCAAATTCAATCTCTCAACAATTTAAAAGGTTTCTTCTCCTAAACTCTCACAAAAACTGGATAGAATATTAAGTTTAATTTTTTTAGAATTTGACCGATAACAAATGGCTTATCAGTGTCTTAACTTATATTTCTTTGACTTAGTGAGTGAAAATAAACTTTTATATTGTTTTATGATTACTGGTCTATTTGTAAATTTTCTCTGTAAGCTCTTTTCCCATTTCTTTCTTTTAATTTTCTAGAAGGCAGAACGAGTAAACAGAAGAGCCTGGATCTCTGATGACATTATTGATCTGCTGGACTATCTCTACGTTGCTGAAGTCACTGTCACGTTTTATGTACCTTGCAATCAAACCTCAGAATTATCAAAATTAGCATTTCTTTACAATCCTAACTGAAAGCTTTGGAGCCATCTAGAGTCCACACCCTTGACACACACAGTGGAGATCTAAAATGGCATTAGCAGGGGTGAGTTGTGGCCATGTGCTTTTGTAGGCAGTGTCATGACATAAAGAGACAGTGAAGATGTCCTCCAGTGAAGGGAGCAGACAGGCTCATTCATGAAATCACTTGAGCCTCACTTTGAAAACTTCAAAAATAACTGGGAGATGTGGTGGGGGCTGGGGCGGGATGGAGGTGGTTATATCCTTTATAATAATCACACCAGTGAGGGGCTTGCTTGTGCAGTTTTCACACAAGTATCAGTGTGTGATGGACTGTCAGCATAACTCACAGGCAAAGGATACAGATTTGTTTAATATTAATAAAGGATATGGCTTATTATACAGAAGAGCAACCTAAGCACTCTTCTCATTAAAGGAACAAACTTCCTGGGCCTGTAACTGCATGAATCAGGTTCCCTAATAACAAAGCTCCCACAGGGACCTATGACAGGCTCTCTTCACCGAACTTACAGCATTTTTAATACACTCTGTTAGATTAAAAAATATATATATGTATATATGTGTGTGTTTTTTCCTTTAACTTCCATGGCTGAAAGTGTTTTGGTAAGTAATGTTTCATTGAGCCAAAAATGGTAGCCAAAAGGACCTGTCTTGGATCATGGACTCTAAACTGCCAGCAGCACGGCTAGGTGGAAAAGACAGCATGTTCACCCTCCGAGTTCCTGCTGGAACTTCAAATTAATTTCCAGGTGGCTATTTCTGCAGATTATTTTAGCCAGGCACTGTTGAACTCCAGGAGCCTCCCCTTGTTTACACGTGGGCTTCCAGGACCATTGTCCCAGCCAATCTACAGGGGTGAACATTTCTTTATGCAGACTCTGGGCCTATCCCAGAGCTGGCCCCACTTCACCTTCTCCACCCCTTGTCTATAGCTCATACAAATCTTTCAAGCTACCCCTTTCTTCCCCCTCTCCCAACTTGATGTATTAAAACATTTGCAATACTCTGGGCCAGGGGATATGCTGTCTTTCCCATCTAGACATGTTGCTGGTGGTTTAGTCTCCATGCCCCAGGACTGGTCTATTTGTTAGCATTTTTGGCTCAGTAAGACCTTGCTTATGAAAAGGCTTTCAGCCACGGAAGTTAATAATTTTGTGTTTAACATTTGGCCCCTAATGTGGGCAAAGTTTTGGAGACACAGAGAGGGGTGCCGCTCTCTCGAGTCCGAGCGTGACGTCCACAGAACCCCCCTGAGGCTCATCGGACTCTGGGTGCCATCTCTTTCTGACCCTCCAACGCCTTGAATCTTGGGAACCCTCACTCTGTGATAGAAGCATATGGCTTTATTGCGCCAGGGTGGGGTATTCTTTCAGGAAAGGTTCCATAGGTGCAGCTCAAAAAGTCATGGGGGTTTGTTCCCTCATGTCGGTACCAGGTCAGTACAGCGAATGTGAAGGAGAGACTCACTGGTTCTTTATCTGACTTGTGATTTTTTTCAGGGGACACCCTCAGTTTTCATGTACCTGTATTCCTTTTTTTGTCTTTGTCTGAGAGTATTGGACATGTGGTGACATCTGATGGCCATTCTATGTAATTAATTTGGGGTTTTGTTCCAAGTCAAAGCCATTAGCTTAGCTTTGGAAATTATATAAGGGTCAGCTTTCCACTGTGAAGATAATAGAATAGGCAGTGACCCACTGGGGAGGGGCACTCACGAAGCAGCATTCTACTGACCAGACACTATTTCCCAGACTCGATTGGTTGAAAACAATTTAAATTATAGGAAATCAAAACTCCAAAACTTACCCTGCCCCTCCCGCAAAACTTACCAGGTTGTTGCTAATGAGAGAAAATATGGGGCTAACTTGTGCTTTTTTTTTTTTTTAAATCTAAATGCATTAACCTTACTGAAAAATGACAACTTAGAATAGAATATTTTTCTCTTCTACATTTAGATTAGCAGGAGAAAAAATTTGTGAAGCTAGTTTCTTGGGCCTACCGTGTTTCCCTGATTATAAGACCTAGCTGGACCATCAACTCTAATGCACCTTTTGGAGCAAAAATTAATATAAGATGCAGTCTTCTATTATATCATATAAGACCTGGTATCATATTATATTATATTATATTACATTAGATTACATTATATTACATTATATATTATACTATATTAAAATAAGGCCTGGTCTTACATTAATTTTGCTCCAAAAGTTGCATTAAAGCTTATTTCCCAATAAGGTGGAAATTTTAAAAATATTATTGAGATATAAGATTATGAATATTGGTATATTTGAACAGGATTTAATAATTGATCAGAAATTTGGCCAAATTGGAAGTTGATTTTTCAGTCTGAAAGGAATATTTTAAAAGTTTCATCAGGTCTTCCTGCTGAGTAATCAGAAATACAAACCCAGTCCACAGCTGCCTGAGGCTGGGAAACCAAAGGAAAAAATTGAGAAAGGGGCACTTTTAAAACACAAGCAAGACTGGCCTGTGGCTCAGGCGGATGGAGATCCATGCTCCTAACTCCGAAGGCTGCCAGTTCAATTCCCACAGGGGCCAGTGGGCTCTCAACCACAAGGTTGCCAATTTGATTCCTCAACTCCCGCAAGGGATGGTGAGCTGTGCCCCCTGCAACTATCAATGGCAACTGGACCTGGAGCTGAGCTGTGCCCTCCACAACTAAGATTGAAGGACAACAACTTGACTTAGAAAAAAGTCCTGGAAGTACACACTGTTCTCCAATAAAAATCTTAAAAAAAAAAAAAAAAAAAAAAAAGAACACAAGCAGCTGAAGTCTGCTAAATCTGACCCCCCTTTTGTGCAGCCTCCTTAAAATTGTCAAGGGCAAATAAAAAGTTTTGTGTCTTCTTGCCTTTCCCCTACACAGAGGAAATCAGCACTGGCCTGCAGATCCAGCATGAGTCTAGGTCTCTGCAAAAACCACGAGGACTATTTGGATAGGCCCGAGTATCTCCTGGCTTTCTTCTTGGCACAGAGAAGCAAAGGTCCATATTCCCAGGTGGGAGCCTGCACCGTGAATGCAGAAAACAAGACTGTCGGGGTCGGATACAATGGAATGGCAGCCAAATGGGTACAGTGATGACCTCTTGCCTTGCAGGAGGACAGCAGAGAGAAAGCTGGATACCAAATACCCTTATGTGTGCCATGCCTAACTGAATGCCATCGGAACAAAAACTCGGTCAACGTGAAAGGCTCTACTACTATGTATATGGCCTTGTTCCATGTAATGAATGTGCTAAACTCATCATCCAGGCAGGTATCAGGAAGATATTTTCATGTCCCATAAATACCAAGATGGTGAGGAGACAACAGCTGCGAGGCTCATGTTTGGTATGGCTGGGGTTACCTTTAGGAAATTCACACTAAACTGCCGCAAGATTGTCACTGACTTTGTCAATTAACAGCAGCGACTCAGAAGCTTCAGTGAGTTATATCTCATGAAACCTCAAAAAGACTGGGATCATCTTCTTCTCAGGAGCTGCTGATGCCTTTCATCTTGAAGTTACACGTAACTTCTTAAGAGCCAGTTCAGCAAAAGTAGACATCTAAAAAATATAAAGTTTCAAATCTTCCTAACTCTCCCTCCTGTCACGTGGAATCTACATCTGTTTAAGCTATTGATTTAGGGTTTAAAAGATAAAGGAACCTGTAGATGGCCTGCCACAAAGGGCTGAAGTGGGGTGCCTCCCTTTGTGTGTCCCGGTTCACTGGGATGCTGGTGGCTGTGCAGAAGGGCATCAGCATGTCTTTGTCATCCAGTGCATCTCACAGCTGCTTCTCGCTGCTACATGTGCTGGAAGGACAAATAAATGATTGTGTTCCTAGCGGGATGAACAGAACATCTGGCCCAAATGAAGCAAAACATGCAGTGCCCTTCAGGAAAAAAAAAACTAGGACCCACATGACAGTGGCATTAAAGTATGTGCTTTAGAGATTTAAGGAAACTCCCACCCACCCACCCACCCATCCAAAAACACCTAGACAGGATGGCGCATCTGTCCTGACAGTCGATGAGCACGACTGCGCTCTGGATACTCTCTCTGCTTCTGCCGTCCTGCTACCCACTGGACAGTGTGGCACGTTGTCCCTCTGGGAGAGGGGGTCTCTGTTGTTTTTGACTCTTATTTTTGTTTTGGTCACAAGGAGGTCTTACACTGGTTTATCTGAATACTGAGTTGCTCCCAGAGGGGGCAGCCTGGCTCCTCCTGTCGTCCCTGAGACCACGCTCTGCTGTGGTGGTGGGGATTGTGTGGATGGGAGGGTGGGTCAGGCACCACTTCTGCCACCTGGAAACATGTTGTCACTCCTCCACGTGCCAACTCGGTTTACCTCCAAGGCCACTCCACAACCGGGGAGTAAATTAATTCCTATCCTCTAAGTGAAATGTGAGGAAATTCAGCCCGTCTCAAGGTGGTTTATTCCAGATCTATTGGTGATGGGAGCTCATTTGTGCCCCTGGCCATATGTCTTCCTTCATTGACACAAATCTCGCCTTCCTAATCACTGTGCCTTAGGGAATATGTGGCTGTGCACCTTTAATCTCATTTCATTTTTAATAAACATGCCCGGCACCTTTGTTGACAAAATGGTTTCTTTATCCTAAAGATAATTACTGTTTTAAAGTGCTCTTGTATATTTATGAATTTTTGTTTTGTCTCTGAGGTTTGTATTCCATATTCTGGGACATGTTGTAATTCGGCTGCTTACCAATATTATTAAAATCTAAAAGAAAAAAATCTGTGTCTTCTCTAGAATTATTAGTAATTCTGTTTATGTTCTGATCTTGTTGTAATCTGTTTTTATTTGTTTGTATGTTTTATATGTGGTATAGAGTTTTTTTTACCTCCAGAAGGTATTGTTAACATTTAATTGGCTTATATAAATGAAGAAATATAATAGAAACTAACCCATTATTTTCCAGATCTAGTAAATATTTAATATTAAAATGAGATACGATACGGCAGGACACCCGGGGGACAGGAAACAAAACATCAGCCAAGGACAAAAACCAATAAACCAGGTTGGGGTACAAACAGGCCAGAACTGATCAAGACCAAGATGGTGACCTCCAAGTAACCTCCAGTCTCATTATACCTTCATCAAAATATATTTTCATACTATATAACACACCCACCATCGCCATGACACTCCAGAATTGACTATATAAGCACAAAGAGAGGGTATATCACCGATTCTCAGAAAAGCCCACCCATTTCCTGAAATTAATAGAATATTCCTCCCTTTCATTTCCATGTAAAATACGTACCAAAATGAAAATTACTGCCACACCTCAAATCAAGGTTGTCTCTCCCTCAGAGGCAACCTCTGCTCTGCCTATGGGGTAGGTCTCTAACCAATAAACTACTTTCGCTTTGCTATCTGGCTTGTTCTGAAATTCTTTCCTGCACATAGCCAAGAACTCTCCTTCCTGTAGCAAAAGCTAGTTTAAGTTTGGTTTGAATAGACATGTCTTTTAAAGTTATTAACTTTAAATATAATATTTTGTTCTACCTGGGTTTATAAAAATAAGTTCATGTTATCTCTGTTACAAAATTTTTCAATAGCTTGGACAATGATTGACTTTAAAATCTCATATTGTTATTGAGAGCTAATAAATTAAATAGATAAAAGATTCTTGATAACACTTTTTAGTAATAATTATGTTGTATAATATATATATAACATATATATTATATATACACACACTCATATACACACACAGACACTTAACCATAGTTTCCCAAAATCTTTTCTTAACTTGAAACTTTAGAGTTTTATTAAGTTAAATAATAAAAATTATTAAATATCAAAAGTAAGTTTACCTACTTTTGGCTTCCTATTACAGAGAAATGAAAAGATAAATATGGATCTGTTAATGAATAAACTTTTTTAAATGTTTAGTAAAAATGGCTAGGATGGTAGCTTTATATGTGCTTTTTGCTATAATAATTTTTAAAATAGGCATATGAAAAGCTAATTGTAATACAAAGGAGTATAAGTATCACAGGATACATTTAAATTCTTATTAATTATAAAAGTAGGTATTGTTAATATTTATGGCTGTTTTGCTTAAGTATATTTTGTATATGAATTATAGCCATGTGCATGTGTGTGTATATGTGTATATTTATACATATATATTCCCTGTGGATTATATTCCTGTGTGAGGAAGAGCATATACAGAGAACTGTGAGACAGGGTTATGGAAAAAGAAGGAACTGTACCAAGAACAGGAAAAATTGATTGACCCTGATGGTTATATAATAATCAGGTAAAGAGAGAATGTGATAATAGGTTACAAGATGATGTATTCATCAAATGATATAAAAAGAAAAAAATGTTCCTTATCATTCAAAGATAAAATGGAATGCTATGTCCCTAGAATGATGTAGCAACAATATGGCCGGGCACCTCCTGATGCTAAATGACATTCCAACATGACCAGTCACAGGGGTCTACACGCTGGTGATCCTCAGTTAACTTAATTCATGTAATACTGAAAAATATTAACTTTTAAAAATGAAATTAAATACAATGTGATCACCTGAACTGGATCCTGGCACAGTAAAAGAGGATTAGTGGGGAAGTGGTGACATATGAATAAAGTGCTCAGTTTAATCAACAGTAATATACCAATGTTAATTTCTTAGTTTTGACATATAACATGTATACAAAATGTTAACATTAAGAGAAGCTGGGCAAAGCCTATATGGGAACATTCTATACTACCTTGTAACTTTTCTGTAAATCTAAAATTATTCCAGAATTAAAAGTTTATGAAAAGGGGGGGGGATATCATTAAGGTTGTATGTACCCACACAGGAACACAAAATTGAGCTGCAGTGATGTTCTCATGATAGCACAGAGGGGAGTATACACACTTCATTTCAAAATAACCCAGAGAGACATGGGGAAGTAGTGACTGGTACAGGGGCCTGACAGAGGCTTCCACATGCTGATAATTCCTTTCTCATCAACTGCATGGATGTGATCCTTTTATGACAAAGGAACTGTACTTTTTATTACATTACCGCTCAATAAAAAAGAAATTAAAAAATACTTACCTATTAGTATAAAAGTTAGAATAATGTCAAAATAACTGAGATGTACATGTGGGAAAGAAAAGAACCTATATAGGGCCAGTTATAGCAGTTATTATATCATAAGCAAAATACGCAGAGCTGGGAAAAAACTTGGAAATTACCAACTCCTGGCATAAAGTTCTTTATGTTGGTGCCCTGGAGATACGGATGCAGCTGGGCTCGCAGGCCCAGACATCTGCATTTGAGCCAAGTTCCCAGGTGATCTGATGCACACCCAGATCCTACCACTGAACTACCCCAGGAAGGGTAAGTCACCAGGTTCCCGGCTCTCTACACCTGCAGTCCAAAGGCCCAGCCAGGACCCCTGTGATAGTCTAATTCCACAATAGATAAATCTCAGTACGACCTACTCACCTTACACGGCTAATCAAAGCTTTTTCTAACAGAATGGCTTTACTACATTATAAATAACACGGAGTTTTTCCAACATAGTTTAGATTTCATACTTCTACTATAGCATCAACACATTTGTTATTTACTTATTAAATAATGGCACTTTATAAATTCATGCAATATTGAAGCTAGAGGGCACCTAACCCACCTATTCATTTTAAAGATGAGGAAACTCATACCAGAGATATTAGTAACTTGTCACGAGTTTCTAGATTCAGTTCTTCTTTAGTCAATAAAGTAAACTACACTTCTCCCTTGTGGTTACTGTCTGACTAGATGAACTTATAAACAGTACAGAATATCACTAGTTTATGACTTGGGTTATTTCAAGTATAACTCAGTTCATGTAATTTCTGTGACAGTTTCTGTTGAAAATAATTCTGGCTGCACAACAGTATGATGGTAAACGAAAAGAAGACAACAAAATACTTCATTGAATACTTAAATCAAAGTGCTCCACTTTAATGTGTAGACAAATAATGTAAATCAGAGAGGAATTTAGGAAAATTTCTTAAGAAATAACAACTTTAGGTAGGCAATTGTAAGGAAGATAACAGTCATGCATGCCAAGGCCACGTGATTCTTCCACAGACCCCAAGATGAGAGGTCGATGCCCTGGTTTATCAAGTATTCCTCGCCGGTACAGCTGAAATGCAACAGAAACAGAATGTGACTTCATTCTCACCATCTGTCCAATTTCACTCAATATATTACTGTTCCTTCATTAAAGAAGCATATAGGTTATCAAGCCTTAAATAACTATTTCTGCATATAAAATACGTAACAATGAGCGCTTACAATTATGCTAGATATTATGCTAAGCAACCTGCACATAACATTTTAGTTAATTCCTAATATAATCCAATGGTGTAAATATTATACAAATTCAAGACATGAAGAGACTAAGGTTTAAGGAACTTAGCTTCACAGACTCACACTTTGAAGTAGGTTGCCTCTCCTGATTCATTTGTTTCCAAATCTATGATGCTGCTCTCTTCAAAGGGCAGAAACATTTACCAAGTAATTTTTCACTTACTCCTGATGGGGAAAACCTCAGCTTTAACACGTGACATCTAGGGCCCTCACAAATATGATCAACACCCTTTAGGGAACTCATTACCCACAAACCACCCATACAAAAGAAGGCAGGCTAAGAATTCCAAACTAGGAGGAGATGCGAGGAAGGGCTTCCTGCCACAGCTGTACTTGCTCAGCTCTTGCACCAAGAGTGGAATGAGCATCTCAGAGGCTCGGCGACAAGACCTCACCAGCAGGCCCCGTAATCAGGTGTAGGCCTTGTAGCTGGAGGAGGGCAGGATGCCGTACCTGTCACAGGTGAGACAAGCACCTGGTACTAAAAATACAGACACAGCTATTACCTGGTACCATTTTTGTATGACTCTTGGCATTTACTAGTTCCAAAACAAACATCATACCCAGATCAAAAGAGCGTGAGTTAGCAGAATAAAGAAAACTTCTTTTCATACAGGTTTCTGGAAATACACTGAACCTTGAGCAACACAGGGTCGGGGGCTAGAGAACTAACACTCCACACAGACAAAAATTCAATTATAACTTTTGACTCCCCATTAAATTTAACTCTAATGGCATATTGTGGACTGGAAGCCCTACCCATAATATAAACAGTTGATTGACACATATTTTGTAGGTTATCCGTATTAAATACTGTATTCCTACAATGAAGTAAGCTACAGAAAATGTAATTTAAAAAATCGTAAGGAAGAAAAAATACATTTACAATATTTACAGAAAAAGAAACCCCACGTAAGTGAGCCCCTGCAGTTCTAATGCATGTTGTTCAAGGATCAACTACTTCAAAACAGCATTTGTGATATTGTTAAAAATTATTTCTGTTCTACTGGAATGGTCATGAGATTTAGAATATCAACATTCTCTTTTCTATCATTAATTAACCAAAATCAAACCATTAACAACAATCATTGAAAAGGAAAGCGTTAATTTTTAAAACAACTTCTAAGTTTATTAAAATTGGCTTTTGTTTACTTGACATTTGTTTCACTGACATTACACAAAGAAATGGGATTCCTTCTCAGCTTATTGAAATATGTGTTTCTCCATCTATGGGATACCTCCTTCGACAGGTAGTATTCCAAGTCAGTTTAAAAATAAGAACAAAAACTGTGCAGGGTTTGATTTCACGATGTCTCATAAATGGAAGAGGAAGGGGCACGTGCCAGGACTGTGGCAGGAAAAGGTTCACTCCTTTCCGCTTCTGCTGCCCTTTGAGCTCTTACTCCTGACCATGGGTTGGGCTCCCAGGAACCATAAGTTTGTGGCTCCACACACTTCACATGAGCCATACAGAGCGGACACTGCAAGGCGTTGCTAAAACACCAAAGCAGCTCATTTCAAACTCAGATGTTCTGAAAATCAAAACTCACACCCACAATCAAAACAGCAAAAGGAACATTTAAAGTTTCCAATACAAACAACACACAAGAACCATTTCTCCAACATAAATACAATCTGACTGTAGTAGAATACCTACAAATTGTACAGCACTTTCACATGCATTAATAAACAACTCGCTTTACAGATAAGAAAACTTAGGCTCACAGCAGTCACAGACCTGAAGGGACTCACACCAGCTCTGAGCCCAGTGGCCTTTCCACATCACACCACACAGTAAGCAAACCCATTATGGCACGGAGTGTAAACTTACATGGCAAAGCTACAGGTATTGTTTGCTGTTACATTGAGTCCTGGGCAGAAGTTCTGTCCCAAAAATTCATTATGCTGCAAAGCCTGAAACACAAGGAGGAGCGGGGAAAGGTAAGTATTTCTAAATTTCAAAAGTTTTCCAAAAAATTATCACAATCCTATCCTCCTAGTTTAACTTTATTGTTATTTCTAAAAACAAACCAAATATCACATGCACAGTCTTTGTCACACCAAGGCAACTACAATGAGTTTTCCTGGCAATCAAGAGGTCTAACGATGGGATTTTGGCTTCTCATACAAAGGAAATAAAGTATTTGGCCAAGAGGGAGACTTCTGACTATATTACCCCAGGACCCCTTCCTGTCTATCTCCCCAGTGTTATAATCCCATAAACACTATAATTAAAATGATACGGTGGTACTCAATGACTATTCTTAATTCACAGTAACATCTTTCGTACATTCTTGTTTGTTTTAATCAAAAGCACTTATAATTCTAGGGAGTCAGAAACTCAATTATATTACATCAATACATACAGTTTTCTTTGGAGCTGATATATATTATATGGTCTTGGTTTTTCTTCTAAATTCCCTTTCAATATATGCGTAAAATATGAATAACAGTCTCCCATTGTCTCAACTATTTCCTGTTGCCCTTAAAAGCAAACCCGTTTTGGTTTTTTTTACATCAAGTGGTCAATCTTTCTCCTTCACTATGAGTTATCTCGACAACCTTCACCTCAAACAGCAGGGTGACTGGGGAAAACTCGGGTGATCATCACGGTGACCTAAGGCTTAATAGAAAACTCTCCTTCATTGGTCCCCAAATGGATTTCCTGGGACACCTCCAAGTCCTTGTCTGGGGACATGAGATGCTCAGGCTTTATTTTGGTTGTTCCTAGCTTGGGAACAATGACCCACCCATGGTAATAGAGGAGGAAAACTTACCGCATAGCCGTATCGAGGAATGCTGAAGTACTGAAACCATGACAGCCACGGCACTATGGTTCTGAGATTGACCAACAGCCCGGCAAATAACTACAAAGAGCAAATATGAAGAATCAGGACTGGTGGAGAGATTTCATGAAGAATTCTAGAGAATATAGAGAATATCCTCTTTAGGTCCCTTACAACCTTGTAAACATTTCTGCTGGGGCCAAGTCTTTCTGGAAATCCTGTCCACTCATCTGAAGACTCAGCATATCCTCTTTGCATGGATATTCCTCTCTATAGCTGAGGCTGTTTATGGTTTTAAAGGAATGACAATATATCTCTGTTTCCTTTAATTAGAAGATCCTTGTGACGGCTTTACTTTCTCTGTGACTGCACACAATGGAAGGTCCATAAGTACTGCCTGTTTTAATGATACGACCGCTGTACGTTCCCACCAACAGACATAATGAACATATCCTGAGCCCCTCATGCCCCTTTCTACTTCATAACACAGCAAGTTTTGTTATTTACAGGGTTTGCATTCTATCTCCCAATGACATTAGGGATAATTTGGGGTTCAGAATGCATGCCTAAAGTAACCCATAGCCTAGACAGGTACACAGTATAACGTGGTGAAGTATAGCATAAAATATGGTAAACACCTTCATTTAAAGCAACAAAAAGCAGTATTGCAATGGAGACCCCAGGAAGGACCGCTCCAGCAACAGATGGGTACATAAGAAGAGGTTCATACAAAACTTCTCCTCACTGGCACTGCCATGGGGGACGGGCATAACAATGACAATGTTGCTCGTGTCACTACACACATTGTAACTTGATCTAACCAAGTGTTTAATATATAACATCTCCCAGTAAAATACAGTTTTATGAGGGGCTTTAAAAGTTCTCTATATAAACCATTAAACAATAATAAATCAAAGCCTCGAATATATCAAACAAAAAACATTTTTCTATATCGAAGGACATTTATTAATTGGATGATACTTTAGGAAATAAAGGTTTATCACTTCCTCAGTAAAGTTTAGATTAGTTGTTTCCAATGGCAAGAGTTTGTGCTTATTACCAAGCTTTAAAGATACCTACTCCTTTCTAGCAGAAAGGACTTGGGTAGTAAGTAAATAAATTAAGCATTCCTGTTTACTTCATGTAGGAGGGGAAATGTTACAACTGGTTCCCTTCACCTGCTTATTTTTCTATGTGTGTAAAACATAGATGCATGTAAGATTAGGATTAATAACTTTTTAAAAAGGTATGCAGAAATATATTGATATAAGAGAATGTCAGGAACTCAGAAAGAAGGGGACCTAGTACTGTGTGAAGTTTGAATTTTTCAGTATTTTTTAGTACTTTTCAAAACACAGGAGGGACCAAAGTCAGGCAATGAAGCTGTCATTTTCATGAAGATCTCTTCCAGTGAAAAATTTTCTGGTTTTTTAAGTTCCCATTTATCAAGGTTTCACTATATGTCACCAAGAAGTCTCTTTTAAAATCTCATTTGCAACAAAAGTTGTTAACTAACAGTAGCATAAAAGGCTGGGTAAAGTGAAGAAAGTTGGGACATTCCCTAATATGAGCTGTACTTAATATTTGGCTTCCCTAAAGCTAAAAGTCCCATTTACCGAATCCCCCAAGCAGGTTTGCCATAACAGGTGAATTTGCAGGAAGGAAGGAGAGGCAATAATTACTTCTCACAAAAGAAGCTTCTACTCACCATCATAAACACAAATGTGATGTTCATGAGAAATGTTGCTACAGATACCACAGTCTGACCTGTTGCTATGGCCAGTGCCATAGAACTGGCCGCATAAGCCACCATCAAGAGAGTAAACAACATGATGAAGAAAGACTCCACCACTGGTTTCAGTCCTTAGGAAGACAGAAGGGGTTAATCCAACTGCCTAGGTCACTGTGTATCTCGGATTGTTTATTGTGCAAATAACATTCTATTTTGAGAAACTCATAGCGGAATGAAAAAAATTCATCCCCTATCAAACCATCCTAGGTCACTAATTTCATTGATCTCCCCCCACCCCATATAATTGCATAAAATGATCATGCAATTTTCTATTTTATACTTACTGCATTAGCACTTTGCCATGTAACACCTATGCTTCTTTATGGGGAATTATTAACAATTTCTGAGTGCCTGAGATGGAGATCTGGAGGCAGCACACCTGGCCAGAATTCTACTGGCTTCTCTTCAGAGAAGGAGAATTGTCAGGAGCACACCCTTTTCACCCAGACATCACCACATTATTCAGTGTTTGCTGTAACTGTGTTGGTGAAGAAACTGGGAAGACGAGGATTACGTGAGCTCCCAGTAGTTTCACTACCTGAGGGAGAACCTCAGAACCCAAGTCTCTGAGACAAAGGACCACAGAGCTTGGGCTTGAGGATGGCGTGAAATTACATTTCATAAAAGTGCATTATACACTATAATGCGCTACAATTATGGGTCAGACAATCTGAAGATTTTGGAACAGCCATAAGACCAGCAGTCAGGAGTCTGAGGATCTTGGTTCTACGCTACTTCTGTCTGATACACCTCTTTTTTGATCAATGGAAGTTGAAGCTCAATCAGAGCATTTTCTCCAATAGCTTTGTCAAAAATATAAATAGTTCTTTTGTATGTGTGTGTATCAGGAAATATATGGAAATTCTGAGGCAATGAGCCTGGGGTGAATCCTAAATACAATGCACAAATGAATCTGTCTACATTTATCAAACAAGTGCTTTATTAAACCAATAAGTTTCAAAGTTGCTATCGTTCACTATCTTAATATATACAGAGGGTGTCAAAAAACATATACACATTTTAAGAAAGGAAAAAACAGTATTAAAATTGTAATACTCAATGTATACCAATAACAAAGCATGAATACAAGTCATGTGTATACATTTTTTTGGGACACCAGCATATATGCTTGTGTAAAGAAATTATATATATTCTTGTGAAATGAAATTATCTTCCCCTCACATTGAAGACTAAACACACATACCTTCTGTCATATTGCTTACCTGTGAAGAAGTATGTTATACATGTAAATATAATAGTTGTTAACATCCTCATGGGTAGTAAATCAGATAATAGTTTTCCAAAGAAATAAGATGACACACTGTAGTATCCACTGATATATTCATGTCTAAAAAACAAAAATTCAGACCATACACCCCATATTAGTTTAAGAAGGCGCAGACCAGATGATGAAAACACTTGCTGTACAGATTTCTGTGGCCACCAGGGGTCTAACAGACACCTTCTCACATCCTGCAGGTTTACCCACCCCTTTCACCCAGTTAGCATCAGGCACCACCTTAGGTGCCCTCCCCTGGGACATCGTCCCGCCAAGCTCTGTGCAGTGACCCCTCTTCTCCCTCCTAATGGCATCCACTTTGCCCTTGGGGACCCCCACTCCAGGTAAACAGGTTCTGCATGTCCTCCCTCTTCCGACACTGGCTCACATGAAGAAGAGCACGTGAGCCGCTGATCCCAGTGGTCAGAGAGGGTTTTCTTTCTCCCCACTTCTGATTGTGAAGAAGGTGGCACTGCTGTTCTCCACACCCCAAGTGCAGCTTCCGTTCACTAATCCCTGGTTACCCCTTCCACGTCACGATGAAAAATAAAACGGCGCTCCTCCCATCAATGATTGTGCCTGACAACTGTACGTCCCTGTCAGCTATGAAATCCTATTTTCTTCCCTCTGAAGTCCTAGATCCCGCTCTGTCCCACAATTCTTCCTGTCATTCCAATCTCTTCCACCAATATCTTCAATCTTTCCCTCTCTAATGATTGCTTTCTTGAAACATATAAAAATAGGGAAGTGTCTTCCAAATTTGAAAAACACAACAAAACAGCCTGCACTTTCTTTCAAGGCTGCCTTCTGGCTCTATCTATTCTCCCTTTCATTGAGGGCTAAGCTTGCCCTATGTTTTTTGTCACCTTTACCCACCCACCTTCAATTGTATGTTTGACCCACTACTTTCTCTCTACCAAGCCCCTCAAACTTTTTCTGACGGTCATCATGACTTCGTATTTGCTAAAAACAAAAGATCCTTTGCAGCCTCTTTATTTTGTGCTTTCTCTGCATCATTAGCATTTGCTGGCTATGCCCTAATCTTGAACCGCCTTTCTCCTTTGGTCTCAGGCCCCACATGCTCCTGCTTTTCCTTCCAGTCTCTGGCGGCTTTTTCTCAATTAACACTAGTCATCCCCAGGAAGTAATCTGGGGTCTGAAATTGGATGTGACCAGTTTGACCAACAGTCCCGACACTGGACAGCCCCCTTCCCAGAACAGAGACATACTCACATAAAGAGCTTCTTCTCGACCACAAAGAGCTCTAGAGCTGAAACACTGCTGAAACACTGGTTATCTATCAGGAAGTAGAGCACCCCAGCTCTGTAATGAGAGACAGGGAACTAAAGCACTGCATCGATTAAACATTTTTAATCAATTTCCTACCTGTGAAACTCTTTCTTCAAATGATACAACGTTAAACAACCATTCTGGTTAAAACAGAGAGGGAAGTGTGAGCCCTTTCAGGTCTCTCACCATCCCTGTGCCTCCAGAGTGGTGCCCCTGGGACTCCATGTAGCACAGTTTGAAATTCAGGGTCCTGGGTTACCACGGATTGAACTGTGTCTCCTAAAACCCCTACGTGGAAGCCCTAACCCTTAACGTGATGATAGTTAGAGGCGGCATCTTTGGATGGTGATTAGGTTTAGATGAATCTAATGAATTGAGGGTGGGGTCCTCATGAAGGGATTAGCACCCTTAGAAGGAAAGGGAGAGACCTCAGAGCTCTGTCTGCATCACTGAAGACACAGCAGGAGGGGCAGCAAGCCAGCAGAGGGCAAATATCAGAGCCCGACCACGTTGGCACCCAGATCTCCAGAAGGGTAAGAAGTAACTTCTATTGTTTAAGCTACCCTGTTTGTGGTTCTCCTTATGACTCCCAAGCTGAGGATTACATAGGTGATAAAAGTACTATCACTTTGAATTTTAACTAACAAAAACACTGACTACCAGTCCTAATGTATGAACAGAAAAATAGCCAAATAAAGCATGCAAAGGTTTTATTTATGCCAAATAAAGCATTCAAAGGTTAAAGAGCTCTGTTAACCACTTTTTCAAAGTTGAGTAAAGAAGAAACTAAGATATGAGGAGGCAAAATGAAAAACAGGGGCGGCAAATCTCCATCGATACTGTACTACACACTTTGACAATACAATCATCAGCAAAACCTACACAACACACCACCAACATGGTTTCCAACGTGCTCAAAAAGAAAGCAAATCATGCTTATGAAGGACAAATTAATTTGTGCATGTGTAAGAAAAGAATGACTATTAGTGCTTCTCTCTCAGGGAAATAAGTAAGGTTTATAAAGGAAAGCACTATTTATCAACACATTGATGGAAATATAAATTTTATATAAAGCATGCTAACATCCCTGAAATGGTGATGGGATCCCTTCATAACCAAATAACTTACGTGACATTGAGGATTTAAGTAGAGCTAAAAGAGATTAAGTGACACATCATTTATATGGCACAAAAATAAGAGCATGTAAAAAAATTCAAACCCAAGTAAACAGCCCCCAAAACAGTGACCATAGACACTAGATAAGTTTTTATAGCACCAAAATTATAATAATAATAATAATAAATAGAATTCACTTAGACAACAGGCTATTATAAAAGTCAATGTTTATAAATAATAAATAAATGGAATATAGCCAGACACAGTGCACAAGCAGCTCTGCAATTTTCTAGACACATAAAAAGCCTAGTCTCAAAGGAAAAGCTAATTTCAGAAATAGGCTACACGGCAAAATTCAGCTCAATTTGTTAAGTTTTTCATGTAACAGTACAATAATGTTTATAATGATTCAGACTAGCAGACAGTGAAATTCCTTCTAAATTATAAGAATTTATTTTATAACACTAAATGGTTTTTGTTAAAGAATTTAATGTATTCTAATTATTTTCAAGGTAGTAATCCATGATACTGTGGAGTCCTATCTACCTCCCCACGTCAAAAAAAATCAAAAAATAGAAAGAAAATTAACTCACAGGCAACAAAAGAAAAAAACTAATTGAATTATGAGAAAATGTAAAACTTTTATGTATCCAAGAACTCTATCAATAAAGTGAAACAATAGTCCACAGAATGGCAGAAAATATTTGCAAATTTATTTCTGGTAAGGATTAATATCCTGTAAACTCTTATATAAAGAACTCTTATAGCTCAACAGCAAAAAAAAAAAAAAAAAAAAACCAACTGTAAAGTAGGCAAAGGACTTGAATACATATTTCTCCAAAGAAGATATACAAATGGCCAATAAGCACATGAAATGATGCCCAGCATCACTAATCTGTAGAGAAAGGCGAATCAAAAACACAACGAGATACCACTTCACAACAATTAGGGTGCCCATTACAAAGTCAAAAATAAAATAAAATAATAAGTGTTCAACAGGTTGGGAAGAAATTGAACCCTTATACACTGCTGGAAGAAACGCAAACACAGAATAGTGGTTCTTCATAAAACAATAAATGTAATTATGAAATGATTCAGTAACTCCATTTCTGGGTGTATACCCAAAAGAATTTAAAGCAGAGACTGAAACAGATACTGATTTGTGTTCCCATGTTCATAGCAGCATTATTCATAATAGCCAAAAGGTAGAAACAACCCAAGTGTCCATGGATAGGTAAATGGATCAACAAAATGTCCTGCATCTATACACTGGAGTATTATTCAACCCTTAAAAGTAAGAAATTCTGACACATGCTACAACATGGATGAACCTTACAGATGTTATGCTTAGGGAAATAAGCCAGTAACCAAAGGGTAAATACTTTATTACTCTACTTACATGAGGTACCTAGACGAGCCAATTCAGAGAAAGTCTAATAACGGTTGCCAGGGAGTAGGGAAAGACGGAATGGGGATTTTTGTTTAATGTGTACATAGATTTATTTCGGCAAAATGGAAAAAAAATGTTCTGGAGATGAATGGTGGTGATGCTTGCACAACAATGTGAACGTAATGAATGCTACTTAACAGTACACTAAAAACAGGTAACCAGGACAAATTTTGTGTTATGTATATTTTACCACCATACACACACACACACACACACACACACACTATAATTAACAGTCCCAGTAAACTTTCAATTCACTGACTTATCCTACTCTGCAATTCATCCCGTACTTCTCTGAAATTCAAACTCTTAATGGATTAGCATTAACTTGAAAAAAGCAACTGCACTTTCTCAAAATCAAAATTCAAATTTACTTACCTATTCTGGATTCCCGTATGGTCACTTTTAAGGTCATAGAAAACAGCACTTATAATCAATCCCAGGATGATTGTTACAATTATCTTTTCCAACAGAAAAAAAAGGGAGGAAGAGTTTCAATTAAAAGAAAAAACTTAACATACTATTTATTATTATAATATAATATACATGGCAATAATCAAAACTCTCAATTGAGATAGAAAATTAAATAGCTTGGCCAGAGTGCTTGGGAAAATGTAAAACTGTGTATATTACTAGACTGTTGTCTAAATTAAAATAAAAAATAACTTCTCTGTGTGTTGGGGGGCCTGTCAGGAGAACAAAGGAGACTACGGGAAAAGTTACGGTTCCTCCCAGTGCTTCCGTGGCACTGGCAGTTCAGGGTCCAGTTCAGGCTACGGGTACTTGGAATGCCACACAGAGTAGGAGAGCAGTGCAAGCGATAACAGAGTCATTTCGGGAATAAAATCAACTTGAAATGACAATCATTTCTGGCCTGACCTCTCAAATTTTCTGGTAGTGAACATGCATAGTTTTATATTTCAAGAGGTCGAGTAAAAACAGGATACCTTTACTCTTAACATAAAACTAAATAAAAAATTTAAAGCACACATAAAATATCTAACAATGGAATTTTGCACAATAAGAAATAGGGGTGAGCTGGGGATGCCTGCCTATCCTCCTAGGGAGAGTCCGCCTTGCATGGAAAATTCACTGCATTGTCACTGTCACCAAAGCATTCAGTCAGCTTTCCCTGAGGGCTCCCAAGTGCTTCCATGACCCAGTCTCCTGTCACTTCTCCAGCACATTCAGCCTGTAGGGCCCACGGCCCACAGTGTAGAACTAAGCCGCCAATTGTTTGCCACGCTGACCTACTGTCACTTACTCAGTGTGTTGGATGAGTGCTAAGAAAACTAAGTAAACATCACTTATTTTCAAGATTGATAAAATTGTCTCTGAAGGACACTTCTATAAGCAAAGCCTAAGAATTACATTCTGATATAATTTGTCTAAGGAACTTCTACCTATTGTACTTTTAAATTGTATTAAATACAAAATGTAAGAAAGAATAATCAATAGAAAATAAAATATCCAACCTTGTACTTGGAATCTTCAAAGTTCAAAAAGAAAAACAAAAATCTCAGGACTACAACAGTGCAACGGTACCAAGACTTGAAGTCACTTGTCAAGCAAGCTTTTAGCATGAAGCAAATCAAATTGAAATTGAAAAAGAATCATGATCTGTGAGGGCTACTTTGTGAAGACCACAGTCTGGAAAGAATATGATTTGAAACAACCTTAAAAATTCCCTTGTTAAGACAGAAAATTTTTTGAAAAAAATCTATTGCCCTGGCATATTTTAATTATCCTCAGAGAACACTGTACATCATGTCAACAGATCAAGATTCCAAAACAAATTAGGATGATTCCATCAACATATAAGCATGCTCATGTATACACGTCTATACTTTCATGCAGTATAACTTTAAGAATATTGAGACTTTTTAAACTGGACACTCCACATGCTGTTTCTTTTGCATTCGAACTTGATATCTTCTACTAAAAGAGAATCAGGATTAACGTTGGGATGTTTCCTACAGGTCGCAAAGTTCTAAAAGTATTTTCAAAGTCAGCTTTCAAACATACTGACAAAATGACTAATCCCACAATACTGTCATGCTTTTACAAGGTGCATCTTTATTTCCTTTTGCATTAAGAAAAGCAAAGAGATAAAGTAAACACTGCACAATGGAGCAAAGAATCCTTGTCTGTGTATCTGATCTCTATCTTCAACAGGAAGAAAAGAAAAAAAAAGAAATTCTCTAAATGTGTGATTCTATCTTTATTCAAATTTATTTACCAATATTTCTCAAGGTGAGTTCTGAGAGATTTTTATGGCTGTCACAAAAATATTAATGCATTGTCAAAATGTTTAATATGCTAATAACATAGATGAATCTCGAAAGATAATATTTTCCAACTTGATTTGATCAGGAAACACTTGGTACATTAAATGTACATTAAATCTTTTTACACAGAATCCATTCATTCCAATATCTTCCAAATACGTTTCATTAAATGCATTATCAGTAGCAAAGTCTGAATCATGTAAATGACCAGTTCAAATCTAAGTAAAGCTCTAAGACAACAGATACAAGATTTATCAGCCATAAAACGTTTTAATAGCTATACCTTCAAACACTTAGAGAAGAAAATGACATACATGGAAAATTAAAAACCCAAACCAGGGGTCAGTGAGATATAGCACAAAGCCAAACAGGGTCCACCGTGTATTTCTGTTCAGTCCAGGAGATAACAACTGTTTTCACATTTTTAAAAGGTTGAAAAAAAGAGGGAAGAATATTTCTTGCCATGTGAAATTCAATTTCACTGTCCATGAATAGTTTAGTTGGAGCACAACCATGTCCACTTGTTCATGTATCGTATCATCTATGGCCGCTGTGTCTCACTAAAATGGACGAGATTACTGCATGAGACAAAGACCACATGACCTGCAAAGCCTAAAATAATCACTACCTGCCCTTTACAAAAATAACTGACAAACTGCTGCCCTAATCTAATACACCAGTATTGAAAAATCTGAACAGTAATGCTCCAGTTAAGCAGATGCTCAGGGACATGCAAGGTTCTATCCCTATTGTATGAGGTCACCACTGCTCTGAACATTTTGGAATTCCTTTTGTGGAACTGAGTTCACTGAGGAGGCAAGTAGGCTGAACTGGCAACCTGGAGACACTAGGCCTGGGGTTTGCAGCTGAAGGAACTCGAGCACCAAAAGATGCAGAATCGTGGTATATTAGAAATATTTCCACACTCTAATCAGGTCTTGCTCAGAACTACAATATACGTGAATTGGACAGGACATTTATAAACCACTTTGAGAGCCAAAATAAATTTATTTTCGAAGTAAAAAAATCTAATGCATGAATCACATGGAAGAATCAACTCCATTACATCATCTCACTGTTGACCAATGGGAAACCAGGTGGACATGATTCACAGACTTGTTTCAAAATAACACATCAAATCTGCTCTAAAGAAACAAAAATTTACCCTTGATTAATAGTACACAAAAGTGCTCACGTTCTGACAACAATGTCAAATAACAAGTCCCAAAATGTTGGGAGTAACAGCAGTACATCTCAAAGAGTAATCTAGGCTCTGGGTATTAAAACTTAGAAAGCAACAGTACTAAACTTTGAAAATTATGGTGCACGTGGTAAGAAGTCAGTAATAGAGCCAACTTCATGCCATCTTTTGGTAGTCAACAGAAATTCAATGATTGGTAATAAAATCAACAATCCCAAAAATCACTGGCTAAATTGATTTCCTTAGAAATGTGACCAATGAACTGAAAATACTAGGTTTTGTATGGCAGAGGGCTTCAAATAATACAAAATCCATACAGAGTAATAAACAACTATCAATAGACCAACCAAAAGATGAAAAAAAAACATTATTTCATCATAACGAAGACAAAATTAATCTGACAGTGAATGATACCCTTATTTAACAGAAGTCACGTGTGCTTACTACCTTTCTGTCAGTTGCACACCGTTTTAGGCATCTACTGCTCTCTGAAGACTAGAACCCCAAAATGAGAAAGGTCAATTATAAGGAACAGCATTTGCACACGGGCTCTTCCCTCAGATATGGACCAGCCCCTCTTCCATTCAGGTGCATTCACTGACATCTAGGTGAAGTCTTCCATGACCACCTGACTTAAAATGCAAACCACCCCTTTCTACCCCTCTCCTTTCCTTCTCTCTCTATCTCTCTTTCTTTCTCCACTTCTCTGTTTAAACTTTCCTACAGTCCCTTTTACCTTCTGCCACGCTACATACTTTATTTCTGTATGAATTTACCAGCTGTCCCTCCTCATAAGAAAATGTGCTCCAAAAGAGAAGGGATTTTCAGTTTTACCCATTGTGTTCACTGGATGTACAAGACCCCAAATGGAGCACTTGATCAAGAAATTTGTTGACTAAATCAGGAAATAAACATATGCAGCTACCAGAAAAACCCAAATGGGACTAAACAATTCCTTTACTACACAATTTTTGAAAACAAATTTTCTCTACCGTGATGATCTATTAAAGATTGTCCAAATCAACATAAATTCTGAATTACATAGTCCAAAAATCACTTTTTAAAAATTTCCTATATGTAAAACTTTTTTTATGTTTTATTAGTTCCATTGACTGTTTCGATATCCCACATGGAATGGGCTGAAAATGTCAGTAGAAGATAGTAATATCCTAACATGTACGGTGTCAGAATCTAATGTTGCTACATGAGCATTTCAGAGCATAATTAGAAGACTCTGTAAGATTACCTCGGCTATAGATGCATGGGGATTACCCAGTAAGTTTTTGAATGAACGCTTGGAAATCCATTTGAGTTGATGACAGAAGGAGGTGGCATAGGTGAGCTCCTTGAAGACTACACTCTTCTTCCTTTTCTGAACCCCTGAGAGTTGATCTAACTCAGTTTTCGTTTCTCTGAAGAAGGTGGAGTTGACATAAAACTCAGCTAATTTTTCTATGAGTGGCTTATCTCTCTTGGACGGCTCTTCAGTCTCCTTGGCTTGGTATAAAAGTGGTAGAGGAAAACATTAACAAAATAACTGATTTAGTCCATTTTTCTGTAACCCGTTTCATAGGTACTTCCCAAACATCTCAATTCTAAAGCTTGACTATGAATCATTATTAGATCTGTTCTTGTTTTACACATTAGAAATGTATAGTTAAATGACCTGACAACTTCCATAAACTTACTGATACAGCAAACCACTCACCATTTCCTAAATACAATATCTGCACCCTGATTCTTTCAAAATAAACTTAATAGGAAGTTGGAATTCTTCATATAAAAATGTCATCCTTGCTTTCTACTATGTGCAAATACATAAATTACCACGTTTCTTATTTCAAAACACTACATAAACAATGCCATAATTTTTAATGGAAACTCCCCTTAGACACTATCAGATAAATGGTCATTTATAAATTAAATAAAAAACACAACACTCATGGCCAACAAAAACTTTTTGACTGGTGCTATAGACTGAATGTTTGTGTCCCCCAAATTTTCATATACTGAAACCCAGTCCCCAATGTGATGGTATTTAAAGGCGGGCTTTTGAGGAGCAAATACATCATGAGCATGGAGCCCTCCTGAATGGGGTTAGGGCCCTTAGAAGTGGCCCCAGGGAGCTCCCTCCCTGCTTCCACCATGGGAGGAGGCAACAAGAAGATGGTCGCCCACCTATGAACCAGAAAGTGGGGCCTCAACAGACACTGAATATGCTGGCACCTGATGGACTTCCCAGCCTCCAGAACTGAAAAATAAATGTTTGTTGTATATGTCACCTCGTCTATAGTATTCTTGTTACAACAGCCTCCACGTACTAAGACAACTGGCATCTGAAGGCAGCTTTAGTAATATAAATTCACAAAGGTACATTTTAATGAGCTACCACACTGCTAGGCTTCAGTTAATTCAACTAGGTGATAATCTGTGACTCTGGACCAATTCTCATACCTTCACCATCTTCATCCTCTCTGTTTGATGTCACAGCAGAGGAGTCTCCATTAATGACATCCAGGAAGAAGTCTGCAGGGTTATTATAGGGCTCACAGTGGTGACCTACAAAAGAAGGCACTTCAGGTCCACAAAATTCATGGGCTTGCAAAATAACGACTCATTTGCATGGGGTAAGGTAGGTGAGGCTGGGGTACAGATTTTAACAACTTCTCCCTCATTTTCTTTCTCTCTTCTCCTCTTACTAAGTTACCCCTTCTTTTTATATATTCAATCACACAATATTTCAATAATTCTCCATCTCCTGGCAAAATCATCCTCCAAACCAGCCTGGGACTCCCTCAAAGCCTTACCCATCGTAATTCATGAGACCTGAAATACCTGTTAATATGCTCTGGTTCTTACCGTTACTTCTTAAAAAAATCTAAATATAGGCCCAAGGGGGAAAAATATATGGGTTGAAAAAGAAAACAGAAAGAAAGCTGCATCAGCACTAATGCTCCTCAAAGCAAGGAAACAAAAGCCAGCAGAGGTGCAGCAGGTCTGTGTTAGGGAGGAGCCCAGGGCGTGCTCGGTTGTCAGGGCTCACCTACAGACTTCGAGAATGCCAGTACCTACTATTACAATGGTTCCTTCTCCATCTACTAAATTCAGATCCAAATTTAATATGCAGCTGGAATTGCAATGTGGAGAACAAATCACCAGAGCAGAATTGTAAAGAGGACGTGAGCAACACCGCACACTTGAAGTCTTACCTTGACTTCTTGAGCCAGATCATCTGAACTCATCTTGTTCTATAGTCTAATTCTTAGAGTCACCTCCCCTATACTCACCAGTCACATGTGTGCTTGATTGTCTTAAATGATAGGCATTCAACAATAGCAAATTTTGAAAGACAGCTAAAGACTATTTACAATTATAGTTGGGGTCATGAAGAATCATCTATAATCATATCCAAATATCTCTAAAAATGAAGCAGACTGAATGGGCCATAAAAAATATTACATTTTTCTATCTGAAATAGAACCAGGCAGCCCAAAACTGTCAGAAATGTTGGTCCATCAAAGTCAGGCTCAGGAGTAGCCATTCTATTGACTGGTAAGTCACTCATATCCACTCCAATCTAATTTTACTAGAAAAGCAAGCAGCATCTCCATGAACCCTCATAAAGTCAGACCAACATCCCATGTAAGGAAAAATAGTGATTAAGACTGATCTGTCACAGAGTCAAGAACACAAATAATTCGGGGGTACTGTAGGCCTTTCCAAAAATGTTCAACTGACAGATAACTGGCTAATATATTTATTGAACTGTTAGGAAAAGGTCACCAGAACTAGCAAGCAGAACAGATAGAGGCCCAGTAGAAACAGTCCTACACATACACAAAGTATGCACGCATACTCAAATAGGACAAGAAAAAGGCCTAAATAACAAGCTAGTGCTGCAAAATGAAGAAAAATGCTAGCACTAAACTGACCAAAGATGTTCTGCAGTGGTGGAACCCATACTATGTCTACCCAACGATCAAACAGCACTAGCGTCCTGCTCTGCTCTCTTTCTATTGAGGAAGGATCTCACTGCAGGAAAAAGGCAACCATACCAGCTGATGCAAAGTACCCAAAGGCCTCCTGAGCAGGCCCATGGAACATTACTCTTCCTGAGGCCAACAAGGTGAGGCTATCAAACAGCTTGAAGATGGAATAACGAGGCTGATGAATGGAGAAGATGATGGTTCTTCCCTGTTTAGACATCCTAGTTGAAAGTGAGAAAATAACGAGTCATTAAACATCTGAAACGTGCACCTCTTAGCAGCGGAATTTATTCCAGCCTTTACATCATTTATTCCTAGTTCAACTTGATTTTCTCTTACTAACTTCCCATCTCCTATTATCTCTGAGATTTAGGTGACGTAAATCCAATGTTCTTATGAAATATGAAGGTTTCTTGAAGTGTCTCAAACGGTCTAATATCAACTAGAACATGAATTAAAACTGCAGATTCCTAAACAGTCTTCCCAGAACTACTGGGTCTTGGGAATCCATATTTTCAATAAACACCCAGGTAACTTGTAAGTACACTCACATTTGAGAACTTATTATGGACTAAATATTAAAACAATCATGATGCTCCAGTCTTATAAATCATTTAAGTCTTCCAGTCCTATAGGAATTTGTATTCATTCTTCAGTCCTAACACTACAATTAACATTGCTGAGTACTTACTATGTCTTTGATAAATATGGGTACCCACATCTGAATTTTACAATATAGTTACGAGGCAGTTATGAGGCAATACTGACAGTACAACAGTGTTATTACCTGCATTTTACAGATAAGCCTAAAGGTTAGTAACTGGCCCAGTGTGTCACAGTTGGCAAGGAGCGGGGCTGGGGTTCAATGGACTGCAGCCAAAACATTGCTAAACTACATTTACACAGGATTTGCTACTTATGTATAGAAGAAACAAAGGCTAAAAGCACTATTCAAAAACTGTTATTAAATATATTACATATGCGAAGAATCACTTCAATTGAAGCATTTTCTAAGCACCTACTATTAATATATGTTAGCAGTGTGTACATGTTTGTTCTGCCTCAAAGAGGATCAGGCCAGTAAATCAATCATTTCAATACAATGTGGAATAGAAGTAGCTGGGGGTTTCTTATAAACAAAATAGAAGATTATAACCTCTGAAGATGATATAAGGTAAAGAGCCGGACAGTAATAAGTCAAGAAGAAATATAAAGAGTAGTCGAGGTGAAGAAACCTGGGGAAGAAAGTGTGCGATACCAAGGTCAATTCAGGATAATACAAGCAGTTCAGTGTCATTGCAGAGTTGGGTTAGGCGGGTGGGGAGGAGAGAAGCTAATGAAAGAGTCTGCATCAAAAAACAAGCATGTGATGAATCCCTTTACTCAGAAGGTGGAACTTTAGTCAGTAGACAACAGGAAGCTGCAAAAGGACCAGAAGCAGGGAAGTGGATTGGTGTGAGAGCCTTGCTATTGAGGACCAATGGCATCAGTATCAGTATCTCCGACTAGATATGGAGACTCTTCTCCACCTCAGAGCTGTAGGCAGACTCTGCATTTTTAACAAGACCCCAGGAGATTAGTGTACACAGCGAAGCTGGAGAGAGATTGGTTAGAGCTCTAGGCATAAGCAAAGATGCTTGTGTCCAAACTAGTCTAAAACGCCATGATAATACTGACTGTTATCTTATCAATTCATCATTCGCTAATGAACACTGTTAACATAGCTGCAGATGATAAAAACACCATGGATGTATTCTCTAACTGAACTTGAACACCAGACCCATTACTTGGCATTGTCACGTACGTGTACGATGGATCTCAAACTAAAGACGTTGAAAATCTTAGAAATCTTCCCATCTTCACATTTATTGTGATCCAAGCAGAAAGACTTGCTTACAAGTGCATGGGAATCAGAGAAAACAAGGTAATAATAGGTCGGAAATGTCATAAGAAGAGTATGTCTGGGGGCAGCTGAATGGACCAGTTAGTTAGAGCATGAGCTCTTAACTACAGGGTTGCCGATTCAATTCCCACATTGGTTGGTAAGCTGCCCCCTCCACAACTAGACTGAAGACGACGAGCTTCCACTGAGCTTCTGGAGTAGCGGCCGGATGGCTCACTTGGTTCGAGTGCAAGCTCTTAACAACAAGGATGAAGGTTCAATTCCCACGTGGGATGGTGGGCTGTGCCCCCTGCAACTAAGATTGAAAAAGGCGACTGGACTCTGAGCTGAGCTGCGCCCTCCACAACTAGATTGAGGGACAATGACTGATGGGTCCTAGAAAAACACACGGTTCCCCAATATTCCCCAATAAAATTATAAAAAGAAAAAAATATATACAAAAAAATAAAATAAATTATTGTAAAAAAGGATGTCAACAACTTAATTTTTATAACTTATCCTATTAACCTGATCCTTTCAGTCTTCTTATTGAAAAAAGGAAATGCCATTGCTTTCACTACATTCCTCCATTATTCAAGTCCCAAATCTTAGAAGTCATGCTCTTAATACTCACACCCTAAATAGATCCAGAATCCACCCACTTCTTACCACGTCACCACTACCATCCTACTCAAAGCCACAATCATCTCAACTGAGCTACCAAAAACAGCCTACTCACTGGTTTCCTTGCACTCACCTTTGCCCAATTACATAGTATGTTCTCTATATGGCTGCCACTCCTCTGTTTAAAAAGCACCTCAGATCACCTAGGGACAGTAAAAGCCAGAATTCGTAGAGTGGCCTACAAAAGTCTATGTAATCTGCCACCCACTCAATTTCATCTCATGTTCTATTCTAACTGTGAAGAACGAATTGTATCCCCCACCCCACTCCCAAACTCAGGTGTGGAATTCTTAAGCCCCAGCACCTCAGAATGTGACTGTATTTGGAAATTGAATCTTTAAAGAGGTAAATAACACTCTTGAAGGTCATATGAAGGAGCCTAATTCCAATACGAACTAGTGTTATAACACGAGATCAGGACACAGACAAACCGAAGGAGGGTGAAATGAAGACACAGGGAGAAGACAGCTACCTACAAGCCAAGGAGAGAGGCCTCAGAAGAAATAATCCTGATGACACTGTAATCTTAAACTTCTGGCCTCCAAAACTGTGAAAAAATTAACTTCTATTGTTTAAGCCACCCAGTCTGTGTACCATGTTATGGCAGCCCAAGCAAACTAATACACTAACAACCCCCACTCCCTTTCAGTCACTGGATTCCAGTCCCTCTGGCTTCTTGATGTTACAGACACATTAGTCATGGTCTGCCTGAGGACCACTGTCCACTGCCTCCAACTAGAAGCCTCTCCCCCCAGACTCCAGGTTTTGCTCACAGCTCAATGGCACATCATTGAGGACTTCCCTGACCATCCTGCTGCATAATACAGCACCCTCAGTCCCACCACAGCAGTCTTCCCTACACTCTTACTCTACTTCATTTTTCCTGAGACACATTTATTAGTTGACTGTTCCCCTCCAAGACAAAAGGAAGAAATATTTGTCTTCTGTGCTCCTTACTAAATCTTCTGCACCAGGAATCATGCCTGGTATACAGCAGGTGATCATATATTGCATGAATGTAAGAATAATGTTCCCATAGCATTTACCTCTTCAGGAGCAGAAGGACGGCATTCGCTGTGCTTGAGTCTAAGCCAGTTGTGGGCTCATCCAGGAACAAGATGGATGGATCTGTAATAAGCTCCATTCCAATACTAGTCCTTTTCCTTTCTCCTCCAGACACCCCGCGGGTAAACTGAGTTCCAACCTAAAACACAATTATCATCAACATTAACAATAACAACCACAGCCAGTCATTTGTTGAGCTCCTAACACTTGCCAAACCTGTAAGAGGCACGTTATCTCATATCCTCACTTATTCTGAACAGCAAATAAATGAGTTTCTGGGAGGTAAGTTTCTCCTTAATTAAAGTGAGGCTCAGGTCAGAGCTGGTACGTGGCTAAGCCTGATATGAAACCATGTTTCAAATCGTTCTATATGTTCCTTATCATATCAAGTGCTTAGCTTTAAGATGGAAGTTAGAACTGAAAGATGTAGCCCTTACATAGTAAAATCACAGTCTGACAATGGAGATTAAACACAGGACAGTAAAAAGTGAAAACATCTATAATTTATTAGTTCTTCTAATACCCGCCACTTTCTACCCTACTAAAAAAAAAAAAAAAAAAAGTCTTCAAGTGGAGTTACAAGAGCTGGGGGGTAGCAACTAAGGAAGTTTACTTTCTACCATCCACATTAGCACCTCATAAATCACAATAAGCTTCCCAAACTGACCCCATTTATACCCTAACTCACCGCAGAATTCTCGACTCATTCTTTCAGACAAATTCTGAAGGCAGAATATTCTACAGGGCAACTGGCTCAGTCTTTTCAAACACTCAATGACCCTGTATGCGATTGGGAGAACAGGAAGATTTGGGGAAAAGCAGGAGATAGGCAACAATTCTTATACTAAGAGTCTTCTAGAGAGAATATTCAAATGGTACTCATGCCATTGATTTGATACAATAACAACTGAGCTATAAAAGGCATGGAAAGACAACTGGAGAAATGTGAGTGAATGTCAGCTCTATATAGCTGATAATAAATATTGTTAATTTTGTTAGTTGACAATGGTAGTGCAGTAACATAGCCACATATCTTTTTTAAAATTAATAACAAGTATTCAGGGGTGAAATATGATATTTATAACTTTGCTTAAATTACTTCAGAAAGAAAAACCTGAAGCCATTATTGAAAAAGATGTTAACAACTGAGAAATCAAGGTGAAAGTTATTAGTAATCATACAATTATATTAATTATACTATCATCATGTCAAAAATGTAGTAATGAGATGATTCTCTCTATATTTCTGTTACATTGAAAATTTCATAAAAAGTAAACATTCTTAATGTGTTGTTTCAATCAATTACATAAATAAATTCTAAGAAGTCAACAACTGTCTTCAGCTTATATTCCTTGGAAATCCATGCAAGGAACTCAGGGCAGTGACTGCCTAAAGGTAAAGAATGGAAAGCACCTTACTGGAATGACAAAATCAAATAAACAGAGCCCCAGCAAAGGAAACCCAATCACTCATGAAACAAAAATAAGTGGTACATGGTAGTATCTCAGAGGTATTCTACCAAACAAAATATAGCAAAATATACTTTATAGAAAAGACTGTCAGAAAGTATAGTATGATGCAGCAGCCAGAAGAATACCCCAGTCTTCATTCCCTCTAAGTAAAGGGTATCACAGGGGATTAAACAGGAGCCATCAGAATCTAAACAGCTCATCTTCACCCAGAGCTTCAAAAATCTTCCCAGCAAATCGTCCATATCTATTCATCAACTGTAAAGTTCACTCACTCGTCTCATTTCCTCTTCCTGATACTGCAGAACCCATATAAGGAGTTCTTCTTGACTCTCTTGATAATAACTGTTACCTATAAAACCTAAGAGAGCCCAGCACATGCCAGTAATATTGGCAGAAGGGAGAGAGGGAGGAAGAGATGGATGCGAGACAAAGTGCCAAAAGAAACCCTATAGAAAAACAACATCAGTGCTACACAAATTAGTAATAAGCACCAATTTGAATGAAATAATTTTGGAAGCCAAATTATAGCAAAGTGAAACACACAGAGGAAGAACCCACGGAGTCATGTCATTTATAAATTCCAGAAATACACCTCCAAAGCAACAAAGTCCCCTGGAGGAAGAGAGGAAGAATAGATAAAAGGGGAAGGAGAAAGCAGAAAGAAAGAAGTTAGTGTACAGATACTGAATGTGACAGGACCTAAACAATTTGTGTGGGGGATGATCACGAGCTATAATCACATGGAAGAGACACATTTTCTTTGCAAAGAACACTTTTACCTACTGGACCACATGCCATACTTCATTTCCAGGATTCAATCATTTTTCGACTTTTTTTCTAGTTCATTCCCACCTCCATATTACCTAACCAGTCACTTTTCTCACCCTAAAGCAGGCAGCCGCTTTTGACCACACACAATATAGAAAAAATGGGAATAAGAGTTACACTATCCACACCGCGGAGGTCCTATTGCTTGGAGATGATACCATCAGGTTTTTCCACGTTACCTTGGAATCTGCCACTTTAGCCAGACCTAACTCTTGAATGACCTTGTTTATCCGTTCGTTTTTTTCATGATTTGTCATAGTTTTTGGGAGCCGAAGAGCTGCTGAGAACTGCAAATTTTCTCTCACTGTCAGAGTTCCCATCACAACATCATCCTTAAGGCAAAAGAGCATTTTAACAAGACAAATCAGGTCTTTTCTAGAACACTGGTAATTATGATTATGTACTACTAGCAGACATTTCCTAATGGAATAATTTTCTAGTACTGTCACTATAGTATATATAACTTAATCCACAATAACAACATACCCCAGGGTGAGTTACAGATAATGATCAACTAGCAATTATACAAATCACAGTAACTCCATATACAGAGAGCAGCAACCTAATGGAATAATTCTCACTCCCTATCTGAACCCCTAAATAGAACACTGGTAATTATGATTATGTACTACTAGCAGAAATTTCCAGACTGCTTTATGCAAGGATTTGCCAAAATATCTTTCTAAGCTAGGGTAAGAAGAGAGCTAAATACAAGGAAAACAGTAAAACAGTGTATCTTCAGGAAATACGGTAACTAGAAGTGACATCATGGCCCTTATGAGAGTCATATGCCACCAGGAGAACTAACATCACTGTGCTTACAAGAGTCCTATTCTAGATTCTCCCTGCATGTTCAGGTAACACTACTCTATGTCTTACAGGAGATTATCAAAATCTGGTGCAAAGAAAGATGGCTCTACGCCCATGCCATGTCATCAATGGGAAGCATACCAAACTATTAGCCATGGTACTTACCCTCATAGAAACAGGACAAATCTAAAATGCAAATCCATGAATACTTACTTGTACCACATAACCTGAGGTACATTTGAAATTGGCAGGTTGAGGTGCTCCATTTATCAAAACGTCTCCAGATAGTCCCTGTGGATCTTTCCTGGCAGCTAAGACATCTAACAGCCTATAAAAAGAAATGCATAATTTTTTTTCCTTCCATTCAGGCGATAACTCTGAGCTATGCTGAATCCAAATTCTGCTCAATTTAGAAAGTTAACTGATCAAAAAATTCTATGGTTTCAGTATAATTATCTGTTATTTTAAATTCTCACCTTCTTTTTTTTTTTTTTTTTTTTTTTTGACTCTATGCTACAATAAAGCCCAAGAACATAAAGCAAGGCACTGCTGGCTGATCCAGCATAGACCTTCCACTCTGCCCTCCAGCTGTCTTATCCTGGGGGAGCCAACACAGGCAATGTGCCACTTTACCTGAGACTCAGCCTTCACTTTTGCCTTTGGGTCCATCTCCCCAGCCTTTTGTACCCCATTATCTCAAATCACAGCTGCCAGCTATATGTCAATCACCTTATCACCTCCTGTTAGTAAAGCTGACCTAATAAGACTTCCTACTCCTAGGACAGAACCACAGCTGGCATGACTGCATGGGATCCATAGCACCTAGAACCAGACTAGACATGTACTAATGCTCAACAAAGACCTGCTCTCCTAAAAGTGATCTTTCAATGCACACTAACACTGCAGAGAAAAGGCTTACTGATACTCGTTATACTCACGAAGATTTGCCTCCACCTGTGGGTCCCAGAATGGCGTTGAGGCCAGGTCTCATGATCCCACTGCAAATACAGAAACAGACTGATTTACTGGGTCACTTTCAATCCAGTTCTACTAATTAACATCGTGTTTAATATACACAACGAAAGTTGATGAAATTAGACAGAAAACAAGCACAACCAAACTTTTAAAGGAAGAAGAAACCGAACAGTCAATTAAAAGAAGTCTAGTCTACAAAATAAGTCATCACTAGTCAGGTCTGATAAGAAAAATGGCTATGTTCCCTGAGCACCTAATAGACATTCAAAATTTGTTTTAACAAAAAGAAGTCTGTACATTTTTATAATTGATAATTGCTTATAGGAAAACCAAATGTTTTCAGTAAAAACAAATGTCAAGACGTAGGAGAAAACTTACAGATACATAATAGGTATGGACTAACTGGAAAGAATTCTGAGTTACATTCCCTACTTACTATATCATGTTCAAATAATACATCAGTCATTTCCATTAGACTTTACCTTCCCTTCTTAGTGCGAAGGTGATGGAAGTGCTGGGTTGGGGTGCAGCTACCTCCGGCACCCAAGTACACAGGCTGCAAAGAGAGGTGGAAGGAAGAGAGGAGACAGCTGATGGTGGGGAGATTGCTTATATTAAGGAATAAGAAAATGGATTGAGCTAGTCAGTAGCTCCCATGTTTCCTTGAAAATAAGACCTAGGCGGACTATCAGCTCTAACTCATCTTTTGGAACAAAAATTAATATAAGACCTGGTCTTATTTTCATGGAAACACGGTATACTAAGAATTATGAGAGCCAGGTTTTACTTTCTGAGATGTTTTTCAAACATGGAAATAACCGTGGGGCATTAGATAGGAGTTGGAGATCATGGGTTTTAATCTATATGCACAGATATAAAGAGGTTTACATGCATGTATACGTAACTACCTACATATGTTCCCTAGGTCTGCCCACTGAAAAGGCTTGGAAAGTATGACATCCCAGTAGCAATGAACATTCCAAACACCTAGGTCATGGCTATAAATACAAAACTCCACAAAAAGGAACATCAGCTCATTTCAGGTCTGAGGGAGGCTAAGCACACAGTGAGCCTGGAATTTCTTGCAGTGCCAACAAAATACTCAATGAATGAGAGAATATGTCACACAAAAAAATGAGTTCAAAACAACAAAACCCAGAACCTACCATGAAAGTTTTCCCACTGACTAACTAGGGAACAATAGGATTATCGAGATAAATAATGATAATGCATTACTACTAAATGCTACTGAATAAAATGGGAATCCACGAGCCCATGCTGATATAAGTAAATGAATGAAGAGATGACGACTGAAGCTTTTTCTTTTTAGTAGAACGCAAACTAACCCACACAGAAGAGTAGGATGAAAACAGAAAATCACCCTCTGGTAACTATCATTGTGATAGTTATTGCTGATTCAGGCAGGTGTCATCAATGGCAGCTGAAGCAGGTGCGTTCAGGTTTAATGAGGAATAGGGTTTGGGAATAATGTCAGGGTATCTCCCCTCATAATAGTTATTAATTACAAAGTGGGAAGTGGTGACATTGTGGTGAAGGCTGGCAGACACCAACGTGACCAGATCAAGGTGAACATCACCTGGGGCAGAACAGGAAAATCCCAGATTGGATGAGACTGAGGAGACAGGATATGGTGGTCAGTCAGCTACGTGAGGGGCATGGTTGACCAGCGGCCCCATAGGCCCCACCACTGCATCCATTATGAGGCTTTGCTTCCCCTGGGCGGATCCTAGACAATGACTGAGAGGTTACATAGGAGTGGACCCTTATTTCTGAAAATATACGGTGGAGGAGTTAGGGATAATAGAGCACCATGTGGACGGCTTGCTCTCAAATGGTTCAGAAAAATCCTAAAGACAGTGGGCATGTAAAGAGACAAAATGAGTAGCAGTGCAGTGAAGTGTTAAAAGGTGAGGAATCTGGATAAAGGGGTTATATTCTTTCACAATTTAAAATTGAAATAAGCTCAAATTAAATTATAAATTTTTAAAATCTATTGCTGTAAAGCATATCACTGAATCATAAAGATGCTATGAAGCCTTGAGCAGATGACACTTTTAGTGTACTGGGATACTAACATACTAGCTTTAAAACATAAGCAAGATAAATGTATACTCGCACACTATGCATTATTAACCTATTCAACCTGCACATAGTCAAATCATTTGTCACCTTCCACTTAGCACAAAATCTGAAGTGACCAACACTTTCTTCATTTTCATGTTCCACAAAAATCTTGTCACCTTTCAAAAAGGTCAGTCAATTCTAACTAGGCATGTAGCAAAAGATAAAAGCTTTGTGTCTATCATTTCTCTCCTTATTTTCCTAGTCAGGGTTTCTTAACCAGCACAAGAAAGGAACAAAGAAGTAGGTATGACAGAAGGTGCTTCTGCATGAGCAAAGGTCTATCTAATCCTACAAGCCCCTGACCTTACCACCACCCAATCAATCTCAGATCCCCATAGTTTCCTCCCCACACACATCCAAAAATTTTCTCCCATATTTTTTTATTTCCTAGCCTTCTGGGAGAAGTTGCCTGCTAGTAACAGATAAAACCACAACCCCATAGAATGCATCAAGCAAATTGAGAAACATCTGATTCTATACAGGTTTGCAGCCATACCTGGCAAAGCGCTCTTATAACCACTCCTCCAGTCTCAGAGAGCTGGAAAAGGTGCTTGTTTTGTGTATGAATAATTATTTCCCCTATCAAACAAATAAATAAACAAAACAAAACACAAAGGCCATGTTGTTCAAGCAAACCTACATGCTGTCCCCCCCAACTCCACAGAGAGGAAGAATTAGGCTCAGTTCTCTAGAAACCAGAAAAACATGAACAATCCTAATGGCTATCATCTGTGAAAGAGGAGCACTGTGGTACCAACTGGGTTCTAGTCTCACTTCCTTGCCCAAACCTCTGCCCACTCCACCACCATGTGAGGAATTTGTTGCTGGAGGAAGAGAACGAACATCATAGTTTGTACGGATTTGGATCCTAAATTCCCCATCACGTTAGACTTCAACTGCGTACCTTAAGCTAAGCTAGAGTCGTCATATATTTAAGTAGTTTCTGTCTATCTGTATAATGGAGGAAAGCATTGGGTAAATTGTTATAGATTATAAGCAACTATATATGTAATCAGGCCACTCATTTACAAGTCTATTCAAAAACCCTAGTATTTTCATAATATATTGTCATTTCAACCACATAGCTCTTGCTTCTAGAACTTTAAGGACATAAAGACCGTTAAGAACCTAATGTGTCTGGCACATAAAGTACATTGACAGATCTTTTATTTTACAGATTAGGAAACTAAAGTCAGAGATTACAATTATGTCCCCATATTCAAGAAGTGGAAAGTCACATAGCCAGGCCTCTTTCCACTAAACCACATGGCATACCCAGGAAATACTAAATGACACATTGCTTATTTGTTTTCTCAAACAAAAGTAGATTCACATGGTACAACCACTTTAAAAACAGTTTGGCAATTCTTTTAAAAATTAAACATATACCTAACACGTAATTCAAACGTTTCACTCCCAGTTGAGCCAAAATAAATGAAAGTATGTGTCTATGTACAGACATGTATACAAATGTCCATAGCACCTTACTTGTAACAGGCAAAACCTGTGCAGTTCACTGTATGTCAACAAAGCGATTTACATAAAAATTCATGCACGTACTTGACATTCATTAGTATTTCTTTCTCAACTGTTTTTCGAGCAAGTAGAAAGCCACTCTTCACTTTTACTCGATAGCAGAGGTTATGAAAACTTAACACAGCTCCTTCAGCAAATGACTTCAGGTCATTGGATGGCATCCTGGTGAGGCCATTGGTGTTTCTTTGTGACACTGAGATAGAAACTTGGTCATTACTGGAAGACATCTGGAGAGTTTCCGCCATTCTGCAGAAGAAAAGCAAAAGTGAGCTGATAGCCCAAATAAATGAGATTGTAAACACTAGGTAACAGAACATTTAAAACAAGTCCTTTTGGGTACAAACTTCCGTTATAAAATATGTTAAGTCCTGGATATGCAATGTACAGCATGTTAACTATGGTTAACACTGTATCATATACTTAAAAGTTGCTAAAAATAGATCTCAACAGTTCTCATCATAAGAAGAGAAAAACTAGTGACGGTGGTGTGGGGACAGAGTCCCAGAGAGCAGTTTCCAGGCTCTCGGCCTCACGTGGAAAGGTGCTGGCTTGGGTAGTAGATGGCCATCAGCTGTGACTAGTTGGCCATCAGCTGTAACCAGTTAGCCAATTAGCCACTGATATAACTGCCGTGATTTCATTGGTGGTTGGTTGGTTGGTTGGTTGGTTGGTTGGTTGGTTGGTTGGTTGGTTGGCTGGCAGGCAGAGAAGTGGACAGCGGATTGTGGATCGTGTGGATCCCACTTCCTGTGTCTCCAACCTAGCCGCCAGCGAGAATATTGTGGTATGACTCCCCTATCTATGGCTCCGTGGGTGTTCCTTTTTGGCCTCACCATATCCTGCGTTCTCATGTGGGGAGTGGGACCAGAGACCCCACATGACACCCTGCATGACAAATGGTGCAGTGTGCAGGGTGTGGTGCTGGCTAAAACTCTCCTAAGTATAGTGGAGCAGTTTGTGTGTATGAACACTCAGCTTGGGGAGGCCGGTGAGGAGCAGCGCCGGGAACGGGAGTTCTGATGTGCCTAGGAGACTCTAGCCTCCAGATGACACACCTCCCTCTTGGCCATAGAAGGCGTCACCTTCCTTTTGGTAACCCGCTGCTGCTGTAGGCTCCGAGGGTTGTGGACTTCTTGCACCAAGGCCTCCACCCAATCGGACACCTGGCATGGCGAGCAGCATTCCAGCCAGGTAGGAATGTACTCTGGGCAGGAGGACAGGTGGCCCCTACACAGTGTATGGTACCCGGTAGACACTGTTCTCAGGAGCTGGACCACCGAAGAGGGGTGGGAGGACATGGATGGCTCTCCAGCCAGCATGAAGAGGGCCCTGAAGGTTCTAGCTGAACAGTTGCTGGAGGAGGCGAAGGGTACAGCCAGCCGTGTGGGCTAGATGTTCCTCGCTGCATTGTGTCATAGCCTGGGAGACACGCTTAATGAAATGGCCCAGGTGCCGGACCAGGTGTCCCGGTTGGAAGCGCTGGAAGCTTGGTCCACTTTTTAGAGTATGAGCCCCACAGTGGAAATTCTGAAGCAGAGGAGTACAATGCGAGTGGAGACAATGTAGCTCCCAACCCCCACTCCCGGCCCATTATGAAGCAAAAGGTAAAGCATGAACAACCTTTGGGCCCCGGGGGCATTGCTGCCGGCAACCCAGCTGTGACTGAGTTCACAACCTACACCCCATACACTCCCACTGAGTTGCAGGAGCTGGGGAGACAGTACCGGCAGCGCCCTGGAGAGCCAGTCTCGGCTTGGCTACTACGTTTATGGGATGAGGGGAGAGACAGCATTCTCTGCTCCCCAGGCGAGATGGAAAAGCTAGCCTTCGTGACAGTGCATCCGTCCCTGCGACAAAGGTTACAGAACTGCCATAGGTTGGCCCAAGACCAGGGCAAACACATTCTAATGGAGTGGCTCACTGCTGCAGTACACACAGTATGGGGACAGGCTGGCGAGCTGCCAGACACTGTGAGTCAATGGCAGTCATATACAGAACTTACTCAAATCATCCGTGAAATGGGTATGAGACATGCTATGTTCAACCCTAATATGCGGGGGCCGGATGACGAACATTTTACAGCCAGCATGAGAGATCTGGTTTTGGATACTGCACCTGCAAGTGCTCCATGGTTGGATCCATGGTTGCCATTCTTACACCCTATGTGGGGTGGCGGATCTATGAAATTACCACTGCCATACCCACCCTGGGGGATGTTAAAAGATGGCGGCAAAGGAAGTTAAGACAGGAGGTCCAAGAAGTCGAGACCTGGAAGCCCAAATCAAAAGTAAGGAGGCAAGGTCGCAGGCCTTAGAGAGTAACACACACGCAGATGTGGTGTGATCTCGTGGCAGCAGGGGTTGATCGGGGAAAAAATAGACTGCCAACTCAATGCACTCTTGTTGGAACTTTGAAAACAGCTGCGTCCGTAACAGCAATTCCAGCGAAGCCTAAAGGAAAAGTCTGGGAAAGCACAACATGTGTCCCTCCAGGACTTCATGCGGCTGCTTGAGGCCGACTCCTTTCAGCTTGATTAGGGGTGGGGCCAAGGTGGGGCCCCAGTCAGAGAGGACAAGCAGGGACCGGAGGCCTCACATGGAACTGTCCATACATTGGTCCCCTTCTGATGTGCAGAGGGTTTTGGCTCTAGTTGATACCAGCGCAGACTGCAGTCTTGTTTATGGGAACCCAGAACTGTTCCCCAGACCAGCAATCTGCATTGATGGCTATGGGGGAAAGACTGTGACAGTAAAAGCTGTTTCCTTACCACTGGGTATAGGAAGGCTTCCCCCTGTACCTACAAGATGTATGCCTCCCCCGTTCCAGAATATATTCTAGGAGTGGACATGTTACATGGCCTCAGTTACAGACATCGGTTGGAGAGTTCCGTCTCCAGATCCGGGTGGTATAAGCCGTGAGGTGTGGGAATGCTCACCACCCTCCTCAAGTGTTGCCGCAGCCCAGGTGCGTGGTTACAGTGTGACAGTACCGCCTGCCAGGAGGACAGGAGGAGATTGGTCATACAATTTTGGAGCTGGAGAAGGCACATATTGTGAGGCCAAGCACAGTCCCTTTAACTCCCCAATATGGCCTGTCAAGAAGCCAGATGGGACCTGGCGAATGACTGTAGACTATAGGGAGTTAAATAAGGTGACACCCTCCCTTGCATGCTGCAGTACCTTCAATACACGATTTGATGGATCGTCTGACTGTCCGCCTGGGAATGTGTCACTATGTAGTGGACTTGGCCAATGCTTTTATCTCCAATGACATTGCACCTCTAGTGTCAAGAGCTGTTTGCTTTTACTTGGGATGGGAAGCAGTGGACTTTTCAAGTCCTTCCGCAAGGATACTTGCATAGCCCCACTGTCTGCCATGCGCTTGAGGCCCAGGATTTGGCACAGTGGGATCGTCCGTCCTCTGTGGCCTTGTTTCATTATATCAATGATATTTTACTAACATCTGATTCTCTTTCAGATTTAGAGCAAGCAGCTCCCTCTCTTCTCCGCCACCTAAAGTCACTCGGCTGGGTGGTGAACGAGGAAAAGGTCCAAGGCCCTGGCTTATCCGTCAGGTTTTTAGGTGTTGTGTGGTTGGGTAAGACAAAGGTCATACCTGAGGTGATTATTGACAAAATACAAGCCTTTCCCCAACCAACCAAGGTCTGCCAACTGCAGATGTATTTGGGTCTGCTAGGGTATTGGCAGGCATTTGTACCCCATTCAGCACAAATAGCAAGGCATTTGTATAACATGATAAAAAAGGGGGCCTCATGGGATTGGACAGAGGCTGTAGAGCAAGCCTTTGTTGCCACAAAACGGGCAGTGCAGCAGGCACAGGCTCTGCAAATAGTAGACCCTCGTCACCCATTTGAACTTGATGTTCATGTAAGCCAAGAGGGGTACGGTTGGGGCCTCTGGCAATGGCAGGAGCGTCTCCGGTCGCCAGTGGGATTTCGGTCCCATTTGTGGAAAGTAGCGGAAGTCCGCTACTCTCTAATAGAGAAACAGCTGGCTGCTCTGTACTCAGCCCTAGTGGCCACAGAGGCCATCACAGGGATGCACGGATATTGGTTCGAACGACCTTTCCCGTCCAGGGGTGGTTCCGTACATGGACCCAGGGACCCAAAATGGGGGTGGCACAGACCACCACCCTTGCCAAGTGGGGTGCCTACTTGGAGCAGTGTAGCACCCTTAGTTCAAGCCCTTTGAGCACAGAGCTACAACAGGTCCTGGGACCTGTTGTAGCCCAGGCTGAGCCAAGCGCTCAGCCTAGAGGGGAGGACTTGAAGTCCTCACCCTACAGAGAAGGACAGCCCCCAGTACCTGAGGATGCCTGGTTTACCGATGGTTCTAGCCAAGGAGCTACAGTCATTTTGGCGGCTATGGGTGTGCAGCCCAAAAAAGACATCATTTCGTTTGATACTGGGACTGGCCAGAGTAGCCAGTGGGCTGAGCTACGAGCTGTGTGCATGATAATCAGCCAAGAGTCCGGGCCCCTAGTTATTTGTACCGACAGCTGGGTGGTGTTCCAGGGCCTAAATTTGTGGCTCCCTATGTGGAAACACCAAAACTGGTTGGTAGGACACCATCCACAGTGGGGTCGAGCCATGTGGCAGGACCTCTGGGACCTAGGGCAAAAAGAGGAGGTGACCCTAATGCATGTCACAGGTCACTCCCCCTTAGGGTCCCCAGGTAATGACGAAGCAGATGCCCTAGCACAGGTATGACGGTTAGAATGGACCCCAGCCACTGATGTGGCCCATTGGCTGCATAGAAATTGCAGCACTCTGGAAGCCGAACCATGTGGCACAGACGCTGGAGTCTGCCTTTGAAATAGCAGGAGATAACAGATGCCTGCTATGACTGTGCTGTCTGTGCCCAGGACAGCCCCCAGTGGTGGAGGCTCCCCTGGGAGACACAGCAGATTACGTGAGGGAAGGTGCCCCTCGTTCGCTGGCAAGTGGATTACATTGGACCCCTACCTAAGGCCCGCAATACAATATATGTGTTCACAGCAGTGGACACTGCTACGGGGTTGATGTTTGCTTGGTCGTGTCCGGTTGTGAATCAGCAGCATACAGTGGTCACTCTTACACGACTCTGTGCCCTTTATAGGCACCCCCAAGTCATTGAAAGTGACAGGGGTACCCATTTTACAGGGCAAGAAGTGCAGCGCTTGGCTGCCAGGATGGACATACAATGATTGTTTCATACCCCTTACAATCCACAAGCAGCTGGCATGATAGAATGCTACAACAGCCTTTTGAAGCAAGGCCTCTGGGTGTCAAAACACTCTCCCACGATGCACTACTGGGCCTCGCTTCTATGGGACGTCTTGAGAATCCTGAATGAGAGACCACGGAAGGGAGGGCCTGCACCAGTAGAAGCTTTGCTACATCTAACGGCCGCTCCCGTTCAGTTACAGGTTACCACAAGTGAGACTCTTTTAAAGCCAGGCTATAGCAGAAATGGAAACATTTTGCTGCCAGCACCCACATGCTTGAAAGCAGGGGAATGGCAGCAATGGCCTTGGCCTTGGCAGGTTAAAAGCCCCCATTATTGGTGATTGGGCCTGATAGCCCTGTGGGGGGGTGGTTTGACCCATGATTTGCAAGTGACACCAGGGGTGGTAGCTGAGTGGCCACCTCAAGTGACTGTGGTATATGAAGGTCCTAATGCTGGGACGATTTTGCGGGGAACATATGTGCTCTCGCTATGGCCTATTATGGGGTCTGCTGTTCTATGTTGAAGTACGCAAGGGACCCCAAGTACTGCCATAAAAGTCTGGTACCACAAACCGGGAAAGGTGCCAGTAGTAGTGACCCTCCTTTCCCAGGACAAAAAGCTAGCATGTATCCTCCCAGATGGAAGGGATTTGTCATTGTTGGTTCCTAAGACTGCTATTTCTTTCCACCTGTAGGTTCCTATAGGCTACTACAGCACAGGGCCCCTCGTAGAAGATGCTTGTCGTGTAGATTGTCAGGCAAGACCCTGGAGGGGTGGAATGTGGGGACAGAGTCCCAGAGAGCAATTTCCAGGCTCTCGGCCTCACGTGGAGGGGTGCTGGCTCGGGTAGTAGATGGCCGTCAGCTGTGACTGGTTGGCCATCAGCTGTAACCAGTTACCAATTAGCCACTGATATAACTGCCATGACTGCGTTGGTTGGTTGGTTGGTTGGTTGGTTGGTTGGTTGGCAGGCAGAGAAGTGGACAGCGAACTGTGGATTGTGTGGATCCTACTTTGTGTGTCTTGCCCGGCCACTAGCGAGAATATAGTAATGACTCCCCTATCTATGGCTCCGTGGGTATTCCTTTTTTGGCCTCACCATGTCCTGTGTTCTTATGTGGGGAGCGGGAGCAGAGACCCCGCATGACACCCACATGACATGTGGTAATGGATGTTAACTAAACTTATTGTAATGATCATTTCACAATATATACAAATATTGAATCACTATGTTGTGTACCTGAATCTAATGTTACATGTCAATTATATCTCAACTGAAAATAGTAAAGAGGAGAGATCTAAATTTTTAAAAAAACTAATGTGGCCCTTTATGCCTCTTGAGCCTTGCCTTTGCTCAGGGTCCGCTCCAAACCTTTTGAAGTGTACTTTTTCTTTTAATAATGAGCCCTTGAGCCATTCTCTGCTGCTTGGGTCCACTCCTACTTTTTTGGAGTGTACGATCTCTTCTAATTGTGGGGACAGTGTCCCAGAGAGCAATTTCCAGGCTCTCGGCCTCACGTGGAAAGGTGCTGGCTCAGTTATTAGATGGCCATCAGTTGTGGCTGGGTGGCCATCAGCTGTTACCGGTTAGCCATTAGCCACTAATGTAACTGCCGTGGCTACGCTAGGGGGTTGGTTGGCAGAGAAGCAGACAGTGGATTGCAGATCATGTGGAGCCCGCTTCCTGTATCTCCAACCCAGCTGCCAGCGAGACTATAGTGGTATAAACCCCTTATTCATGGCTCTATTGGTGTTCCTTTTTGGCCTCGCCATATCCTGGGTTCTTGAGTGGGGAATGGGACCAGAGACCTTGCATGACACTAATAAACTACTCTTTCACCACTTTAAATAATAATAATAATAATAATAATAATAATAATAATGTAAAAACCTTATTCTCATTTTTATTGATCACGCTTAAGTAAAAATATTTTGGATATAGTAGATTCAATAAGATATATTATTAACATTTTTAAAAACGACCCACTTTAGACTGCACTACAATAAATAACTCCATTTGCAATGAACAGTCTATATCCCTGGAATAAGAACAACTTTGAAACCCATATTAGGGAGGCAGGCAAAATTCTAAACATATAACTCCAATTAGATGTCAATTAAATATCTAATAAGTAAATAATGAGAGTTTGAAAATTACTCAAAACTCATGAAGCAGGAAGCAGACATGTAGGAGTGAAACGTGGCTAACCTGAAAGCATAGTATGTGATATGACTCAAGATTAGGGACAGACTACGTGATCACCATCACCCCTGTTTTTGGTTTTGGTTATTTCTGTTTTAATTTTTGAGTTTATGACATAGTTATTACAAATATGGGCTTATTAGCCACGCAATCAGGGACAGGAGAAATATTTCTGAATGTATCGCTCGAGGCTTATATCACGGGTTGCTATGCTCCTTGGATCAGCTAAGAAGATAAACTCCACAATTATTTGAGATGACACAATCATTTCCTTAACAGAAGAACATATTTAAATTCCAGGAAGATTTAGAATTAAGTATAAAAATTATTCAGAAAATCAAATCAGTAGTTAAGCAGTTAAACAATTTAAAACACAATTGAGTATTAAGGTTACCAGAGGGGAAGGAGAGCAGGGGTGGAGGGTAGGTGGAAAAGGATAAAGGAGATCAAATATGTGTTAATGGAATAAGTCTTGACTTTGGGTGGTGAACATACAATGCCATGTATCAATGATGTATTATAGAATTGTACACTTGAAACATATATAATCTTATTAACCAATGTCATCCTAATAAATTTAATAAAACTTAAAAAAAATTTAGCTCAGTATTAAATTTATAAATGAAATTTAAAATGTTTCATGAAGGTGGTTACAAAAAGCCCCTTTAAAAGATTTAAATACAGTAGGAATTAAGGTGAATGTAACAGCTTGTGAATAAGTTTGAAATGTGAAACTTCAAGAAATCTAGCTTTAATTTTTAAAAATCAAAGTAATCTATGAAGAACTTTCTCTCTGGCTATGATGGAGCAGCTGTTCCAAACCAATCACCCTCCTAAGAACAACTACAACAGTAGACAAAATATAAGAAGCAACAGTTTGAAGAATTCTCTCTGATGAGCGCAACAAAAGCAGCCAGGATTTAAGGAGCCAAAATCCTGGAAAGGAGGAAACAACACAGGGAAATCCAGCATTCTGTGCCCTTTTCTATACAGTCAAATTGCACACACAGGGCAAAACTCAGAAAGAACACAGGTAGAAAGAAGCTGCTAGAGAATAAAAACAGCTGAGGAAATATTTCAGCAGTCTCTCAGGGCAAGGGAGAGAAAATGTGAAGTTGCAAGCCTACCAAAGGGGAGGGGCCCTAGAAAGCCAAGTTTCTGAGATCCCAGAAGGGCTATGTATGCCCTGGCAATATGGGCAACCCAGAAACAGACCAGCCTCTACTAAATCAGAGTGATCCACTTATACTTTATTTGTCTACTAGGAGTTAAATCCACTCTCAAAAAATATATGTAATCATCCAAATTTGCAATCAACGTTACCAGGTGTTTCAGAAAATAGGAACTAATGTTCCAAAAACAAGAAAAGAGAAATAGACCCACAGGTAATACACACTGGAGTCATCAGAGTTTGACTGCTTGATGTACTATTTAAGAAAGGAAATGAAAAGATAACCTATTACCAAAGGATCAAAATCTATATTAAAAATTTAAAAAAAAAGAGTAGATGAGTTTAAACAGCAGTTTAGAGGCAGATTAGTAGTAGATGGTATGTAGAAAACATCCAGATTGAAGCATGGATGAAAATATCACCATGAAAAAGAAAAAGAAATTCTGGACTGAAAGGGATGAGGTCTACTTTTCAAAAAATCTAAGAAACATATGGAATGTGATGTAAAAGGTCTGGCATTCATGTAACTGAAGACCTAAAAAGGACATATGGGGGAAGGAGCAGAATCAATATTTGAAAAAATACTGGCCAAGCATTATCCCAAACTGATGAAGGTATCATGCCACACACAGAAGAAGCTTTAGGAACACCGAAGCAGGCTAAATACAAGAAAACCACACCTGGCCATATCAGAGTAAACTGCCAAAAACAAAAGTAATCTCTGAGTAATTGTTTCTGTACCCAAAAACACTCTATTGAATGTTGGAAACTGGAAAAGTAGGAAACTCTTTAAGGATTATTACCCCGGAAATTAAAGGTAAATAGCTTGCTTTTAATCTGGCCACGCAATGAATGGTAGAAGTGCTCTATTCTCTTAAAACCCTATTCTCTTACAGCTGTCACAGAGAAGGCACAAGTAATCCCTGGACCTTACATCCTGACTTTATAAACTTCTTAAGCCATCACGTGAGGTCAAAATATGCCAGTTCCAAAATCTTCTCCTGCTGTCATGTCCATTTCATGCTTAGCCACTGCGTACTCACAACACTCATTATGAGAATCCAATAACATCCTGCATGAAATGTAAACAGGCCATTGCTCAAGATGGAAATTGGTAAGGGATTTTTGGGAGATTTTCTGCTAACGTAAGGCACCAACTGGAACACAAGTGCCCCAGAAAAGTCATCCATGCCCATACAAGACACAAGCCTTAAACTTATAGTAAATACAATCACACTTTTAGAAGTGGCTGCATACAAAGAGTTTGCCTTCATGGGGACAGGATTTGGTGTGTAATTCATATGGCTGCTTGGTTCCTCACTAGGACCCTAACAATCTCCCTACGCACACAGCAGGGCCTCCACAATTCACGAGTTACGCATCAAATGACCAGATGGGTACAACCGAGGCACACCATCCAGCTGAAGCGCATTCTACCAATAAACAATCTGAAAATATCTAACACCAACATGAAACAAAGCATTAACCTAAGCTGAAAGGCAAAAATAAATGGTAATAATTACAAAATACAGGAAATACAACACCCCAGCCCCACATTAGCCCCCAAGTCCTGGACCTCTAATTAATACAGTAATACTGGTCATACATAGATGAGTCACTAAAAGCAACTGCTCCACGTAAACATGAATCTTTCCCCATGGGCAGAAGCTTTCTGGGCATATGTGCTGCGCTCTTCTCTGTACATGAAATAACCTAACTCACATAACAAAAATCAGCTTCCCACCTTGCTGCCGCTTCCCTGCTTCCAGGGCACCTGCTGGTCCTACTTGGCTTTTTACCACCTTCCGTGTCCTACACCCACGATAAAGACTTCACATCCTTACATAAGGGAGGCATCCCCATGTTTCACAACTCACCTGAACCAGCCTGCTCTGTTACCTGGCCTGATTATATCCCTTAGGCAGCTGGGAAAGGCCTTCAGCCAGGATCAAGGTGCTTGCAGTTAATGATATTCTTTTTCCCTTACCAGTTGTGCCTTTTCTGGTGGTCTATCTATGTCACCTTTCTTCCTCTCTTGTTGCCTTCCAACTAGTGAGGCCACATTTTTTACTTTTTGACAGTTTGAACCATTTTCTTCCATAGATGCTGCTATACTCGTATGTTATAAGAATGATAACCTGCATTTAAAATGCCGTTTTCCTCTATTGTAGTTTTTACCATACTCTCAATATGACAGTCTATTGTAAATGGAGTGCATTATACCATGAAAAGTGCACACAGGTAAGAAAAGTCGATTCTAAAGTCCTCAGCCAGATACCTGCTCACAGTGGAACTATTACACAAGCTGGTAGAAGCCCAGGCCTTCCTCTTACATGGTTTTCCCGAGTGATGATATTAGGAAATGGAGAGTTGCATGCCCTCTGCTTCCAAGCCAAAAGGACATGCTGTGTAAGCACACGTGACCTTCAACTGAGGCTAAGACAGAGATTACAATCTGACAAGGAGATAGGGTTCTCAGGTGATTGCTATTAAACATGATGGCACAAAAATACACAAGAGGATACTATTAAATATTGTTAGGGGAAAAAATGTCAAAATCTAAAATCTAACTTCCATAAATTAACCCTTGCATTTAAAAAGTCCTGTATCAGGTCTTCCAGACAGAAAATCAATATGGAAACAACGGCCTTAATTGATACATTACTCCAGTTGGATTTAATCGATATTTTAGAGCATTTCACCACAAAACTGCAGAATACACTTTCTTCTCAAGCACACATGGAACATTTTCCAAGACAGACCACATGTTAGGCCACAAAACAAGTCTTGATAAAGTCAAGAAAACTGAAATTATACCTATTGTCTTCTCTGACCAAGGTGCTATGAAATTAGAAATAAACTACAGGAAAAAAAACTGGAAGACACACAGATACATGGAGGCCAAATAACATGTTACTAAATAATGAATGGGTCAACCATGAGATCAAGGAAGAAATCAAAAGATATCTCAAGACAAACGAAAGTGAAAACACGACGACCCAAAATCTATTGGATGCAGTGAAAGCAGTCCTAAGAAGGAAATTCATAGCACTGCAGGCCTACCTAAAGAAATAAGAAAAATCACTAATCAACAGTTTATCTTCACACTTAAGGGATATGGGAAAAGAACAGCAAAATGAGCACCAAGGGAGTACAAGGAAGGAGATAATAAAGATCAGAGTGGAAATAAATGAAATAGAAACCAAAAAAACAATACAAAAGATCAATGACTGCAGGAGCTGGTTTTTAAAGAAGATAAACAAAACTAACACACCTTTAGCCAACTCATCAAAAAAAAAGAGAGAGAGAACCCAAATTAATAAAATCAGAAATGAAAGAGGACAAGTGACAACAGACACCACAGAAATACAAAAAATTTTAAGAAATTACTATGAGCAACTATATGCCAACAAATTTGACAATCTGGAAGATATGGACAATTTTCTAGAGGCGTACAACCTTCAAAGGCTAACTCAAGAAGAAACGGAAAATCTGAATAGACTGATTACTACCAGGGAAATTGAATCAGTAATCAACAAGCTCCCAACAAACAAAAGCCCTGGACCAGATGTCTTTACAGGTGAATTTTACAAAACATTCAAAAAAGAATTATCACCTATTCTCCTCAAATGATTCCAAAAAATCCAGAAGGAGGGAAGTCTCCCAAACACTTTTTATGAGGCCACTATCATCCTGATCCCAAAATCAGACAAAGACATTACAAAAAAAGAAAACTACAGGCCAATATCCCTAATGACCATAGATGCAAAAATCCTCAACAAAATATTAGCGAACAGAATTCAACAATACATTAAAAAGATCACACACCATGATCAAGTGGAATTCATTCCTGGTATGCAAGTGTGGTTCAACATCCACAAATCAATAAATGTGATACACCACATTAACAAAATGAAAAATAAAAACCATATGATCATATCAATAGATGCAGAAAAAGCATTTGACAGAATCCAGCAGCCATTTATGATAAAAACTCTTAAGAAAGTGGGACTAGAGGAACTATATTTCAACATAATAAAAGCCAGATATGATAAACCCATAGCTAACATCATACTCAATGGGGAAAAGCTAGAACCATTCCCCTTAAGATCAGGAGCAAGGCAAGGTTGCTCATTTTCTCCACTTCTATTCAACATAGTTCTGGAGGTTCTAGCCACAGCAATCAGACAAGAAAAAAAATTAAAGGCATCCAAATTGGTAAAGAGGAAGTAAAATTGTCATTATATGCAGGTGACATGATACTATAGAGAACCCTAAAGACTCTACTAAAAAGCTATTAGAACTGATAAATGAATTTAGTAAAGTAGCAGGATACAAAATTAATATTCAGAAATCAGTTGCATTTGTATATACCAATAATAAAATATCAGAAGGAGAAATTAAGAAAACAATCCCATTTACAATTGCTTCAAAGACTATAAAATACCTGGGGATAATTTAACCAAAGAAGTAAAAGATCTGTACTCAGAAAATTATAAGACTCTGAAGAGAGAAATTAAAGAAGATACAAATAGATGGAAACACATACCATGTTCATGGATAGGAAGAATTAATATCGTTAAAATGTCCATACTGTCTAAGGCAATATACAGATTCAACATAATTCCTGTCAAACTACCAAGGACATTTTTCACAGAAATAGAACATATAATCCTAAAATTTATATGGAACCATAAAAGACCCCGGATAGCCTCAGCAATCTTGAGAAATAAGAACAAAGTGGGAGGTATAACACTACCTGACATCAAATTATACTACAAGGCTACAGTAATCAAAACAGCATGGTACTGGCATAAAAACAGACACATAGATTGATGGAACAGAATAGAGAGCCCAGAAATAAATCCATGCCTATCTGGTCATGTAATCTATGACAATGGAAGCAAGAATTTACAGTGGGGTAAAGACAGTCTTTTCAATAAATGGTGCTGGGGGCGCTGGCCCGGTGGCTCAGGTGGTTAGAGCTCTATGCTCCTAACTCCAAAGGCTGCCAGTTCGATTCCCACATGGGCCAGTGAGCCCTCAACCACAAGGTTGCCAGTTCAATTCCTCGAGTCCTGCAAGGGATAGTGGGCAGCACCCCCTGCAACTAAGATTGAACACAGCACCTTGAGCTGAGCTGCCTCCCAGATGACTCAGTTGGTTGGAGTGTGTCCTCTCAACCACGAGGTTGCCAGTTCGACTCCTGCAAGGGATGGTGGGCTGTGCCCCCTGCACTAGCAACAGCAACTGGACCTGGAGCTGAGTGCGCCCTCCATAACTAAGACTGAAAGGACAACAACTTGAAGCTGAATGGCACCCTCCACAACTAAGATTGAAAGGGAAACAACTTGACTTGGAAAAAAGTCCTGGAAGTACAAACTGTTCCCCAATAAAAATAAAATGAAATAAAATAAACGGTGCTGGGAAACCTGGACAGACACATGCAAAAAAAATTAAGCTGGACCACCGCCTTACACCATATACAAGGATAAATTCAAAGTGGATTAAAGACTTAAATGTGAGATCTGAACCATAAAACTCCTAGAAGGAAATATAGGAAGAAACTTTACAGACATTACCTGGAGTAAGATTTTTACTGATATATCCCCTCGGGAAAGGGAAGTAAGAGAAAAAACAAACGTGTGGGATTACATCAAACTAAAAAGTTTTTTTCACAGCAAGGAAACCATCAATAAAACAAAAAGGTATCCTACTAAATGGGAGAAGATATTTGCCAATGATATATCCGATACGGGGTTAATATCTAAAATTTATTAAAAACACTCACTCAACTCAACTCCAAAAAAACAAACAACCCAATTAAAAACTGGGCAGAGGACACGAAGAGACATTTTTCTAAAAAGGACATAGAGATGGCAAACAGACATATGAAAATTGCTCAACCTCATTAATCATTAGAGAAATGCAAATAAAAACCACAATGAGATACCACCTCACCCTAGTCAAAATGGCTATCATCAATAAATCAACAAACAACAAGTGCTGGCGAGGATGTGGAGAAAAGGGAACCCTCGTGCACTATTGGTGGGATTGCAGATTGGTGCAACCACTATGGAAAACAGTATGGAGGTATCTCAAAAATCTGAAAATAAAACTACCTTATGAATCAGCAATTCCATTCTTAAGTATCTATCCGGAGAAATCCAAAACTCTAATTCAGAAAAATGTATGCACCCCAAGTTTATTGCAGCACTATATACAATAGCCAAGACATGGAAACAACCGAAATGCCCAATCGGTAGATGACTGGATTAAGAAACTGTGGTACAGTTATACAATGGAGTATTACGCAGCCATAAAGAAGAATGAAATCTCACCATTTGCATCAATATGGATGGACCTAGAGAACATTATGTTAAGTGAAATAAGTCAGACAGAGAAAGACAAATACAATATGATCTCACTTATATGTGGAATCTAAAGAAAATAAATGAATGAACTAATCAGAAACAGTCTCAGAGACATAGAGGAAAAACTGAGGGTTGCTAGATGGGAGGGTGGGTGAAGATAAGCGGGAAGGTGAGGGGATTTGAAAGCACAGTCAGTAACCACAAGATTGCCACAGGGATACGAAAGTCAATTTGGGGAATGTAATCAATAATGTTGTAAAGATTTTGTAGGGTATCCAACGGACATTTGTTTTAGTAGGGAGACCACCTCAGGGATAATGTAGATGCCTGATCACTGCACTGTACACCTGAAGCTGAAGCTGAACAATAATGAATGTCAACTATAATTATATATATATATATTTTTTTTTATTTTTTTTTTTTTTTACAAGAAGTGGAGTACAGCATTAGGAATAGAGACAGTGGAAATGTAATGGCTGTATGCGATGTCAGAGGGATAATAGATAGGGGGAGGGAGTAATCACTGTGTGAGGGATACAAATGATAAATATCTAACAACAACAAAAATAGGGCTGCTCCGTGGCTCAAGCAGTTGGAGTGCTGTGCTCCTAATGCCAAAGGCCGCCAGATGAATTCCCACATGGGCCAGCGAGCTGCGTCCTCCACAACTAGAATGAAGTCAATGAGCTGAAGCTCAGCCCCCAGGTGGCCAGATGGCTCAGTTGGTTGGAGTGCGGGCTCTCAACCACTAGGTTGCTGGTTCGTCTCCCGCAAGGGATGGTGGGCTGCGCCCCCTGCAACTTACAACGGCAACTGGACCTGGAGCTGAGCTGCTCCCTCCACAACTAAGATTGAAACGACAACAACTTGACTTGGAAAAGTCCTGGAAGTACATACTGTTCCCCAATGAAGGCGTATTCCCCTTCCCCAATTAAAAAAAAAAAAAAAATAGAAGAGAGAAAGAATAAATATCATCTATAGTTCTGTGGTCACTTGCAGAAATAAAAACTATAATAAACATACATATACAATTGCAAACAAAAAATAAATAAAAAGTCTTGTATCAATTACTGGGTTTTCACGTTGCCTCTGATTTGACAGATCTGCCCTGAAGCGTCCAGGGTGAACATTGTATTCAAGTCCAAAGACTGCTCAGTAATGGACAGTTGGAGTCAGACCACTGATGTCTTCAGGCCAACGGAGCAATCTGAGTGTGGCACTCTCGGCCCCCACAACACTGCAGCATGGTGATCTGGGGACCGTGTTACTGAGGACGAGGTCAGTCAGACAGAGGAAGAGACTCCATCATAGGTTTGTACAGTCAGCGAGAAGACCCATTTAGGTTCATTAGTTTTTACTAAACGATCTCAACCCTAACCTACAACCCAAGTAAGCAACACAGAATAAAACTTCCCGCTTGATATAATCTTCAACTGTTGCCAAACTTCTATTAAAATTCTTGACAGAAATAGAGAGTGTTTGAAGAACATAAGGTTCACCTAGTCCACTAGAAAATCTAGATTTATCCCCAAAGGAGGCCCGAGCCATTAAACAGCAGCATGTGTGTGACCACAGGGTCTTAGCAAACAACACGTGTTTTTCATAACACTTACAGTAAGGAAAGTTACAGCTACAGCAAGCAGTCCTAGGAAATGCACCATTGCACATACTGTCTATCATGGGCACACAGGATGCTCTCCCCTGCCATGGTTCAGTCTCCTCTACATCTTTCTGTAACACAAGACATTTCCCTCAGAGGTAAATGCCAGGGAAAGCCTCTCTAAGGAACTGGTGTGTTTCTCCCCTTTATCCTCATTGAACTGTGTAAGTCATAGCTCCCTTTTTATTATGGCCAGAGGATGCAACTTCAATTTGCACAGAGTCCTCTGGTCAGTCCATGTTCATTCTAATGTGCTCCCACACACTAACTCTACTCTGGGTGGCACTTTATTTTCCATTAGTAATACTTATGTTCACCTCAACTGCTTCATGGATGCTTAATAAAACTAATGCAGAAACAGATTTTGGGTGTAAGTGTATTTTAATACCACTGTGATACAAAAGAATGTTGTTCCCTAAGGGAGTTCTTGCTGGATGCTGAAGGCAACCACCCTGAAGCTGCCTTTTTGGGATACTGATTTTAAGCTGTTTCTTAAGAAAGACTCAGAAAGAATCCTTGACCCTTCACCTTAACTACCCCGGAGATTGGGATAGAAAAACCTGCTTCAGGAAGGAGATTTTAGGATGCTAGCCTCAGCCTAATTTGAATTAAATATGGTAATAAGAGGGCTTCAGCAGGGACCTGTTAGCTAGATACCCAGTGTCCCAGAGTTTCTGAGTAGCCTAGCAAGGATTTGCCTGCCAAGTGTGTTCTGCTCCTCAACTACCTGTAAATCCCCCATTCTCACTCCTGAAATCTAAGACCCTGTCCCCACCCCTTCTCCTTTGTCCCAAAATGTCATAAACCCAATGCTGCCTCACTGTCTTTGGATTTTCATGCTTATGTGAATTCCCTATGCACATGTATTAAAATTTTGGTTTTCTCCTGTTAATCTGTCTCTATTAACGTATTAGCCAGGCTAGAAGAACTTAGAAGGTGGGAGGAAAAGTGTTAATTTTTTTTTAGCCCCCACAGTGCCCAGGGTCTGGAGCAAAGATGGCCAATAAACATTTGTTACTATGATTGTATGTTTTTTTCTGATAGCGCAATGAGCCTCAATATTTTCACCATTAGGCAAGAAAATAAAACTAGGCAACATTGCAAGTATATTCTTTACCTGTTTGCTAGATTTACAATCTAACCTTTTGGTCTTCTATTTTACCATGTTGTTCTAACTTCTCTAATAATCTAGAAACTATCCACAGAAAAATTACAAAAGGGAGCTCAAGAACTGTTCAGCAAACCATCCCGAGTTGTGGACAAACTTTAAATCCTGAGGATAAGAAAAATAGATTGGTTAATCCCTTTTAAAGTATTAATACTAATTGTGGGCACAGAGCCAGGAGTGCAGTTTCCAGGCTCTCGGTCTCATGTGGAAAGGTGCTGGCTCAGGTAGTAAATGGCCATCAACTGTGATTGGATGGCCATCAGCTGTGGCAGGTTGGCCGTCAGCTGTAATCAGTGAGCCATTGGCCACTAATATAACTGCTGTGGCTACGCTAGCAGAAAAATGGGGAGCTAATAAGAAGATGGTGGCTGGCAAGTGCAGATTGCAGTTAGGATGGCGGATTGCGGATTGTGTGGCTCCTGTGTCTCCAACCCAGCCACCAGCAAGAATATAGTGGTATGACACCCTTTTCTATGGCTCCATGGGTGTTCCCTTTTGGCCTTACCATGTCCTGTGTTCTTATGTGGGGACCAGGACCAGAGACCCCGCATGACACCCTGCATGACACTAATGTTAACAAACGTTTCTCCCACCTTGTAGTAACTTCTATGCTCACTAAGTTTTCATCCATCTTGTTTCACACATTTGGAGAAAAGCTAGTTTGACCAAAGGGCCCTTAACACACACTAGCACACACGGAAACAGTTGCACCAAAGCATCGTTTTCTGAAAAGGCAGTCTGCATTTTCACTTTGCATTTCATATTCACTTTCCAATGAAACCAGGAGGCACTAAATAAACCCTAGTCATCTCAACTGAACAGTTTTCTATATTCTACCAAAAGTACACGCAATTCGCACCGACCTTTCAAGCGACACACATCTCAAATAGCATTTACTCACTTGGCAATTCAAGGGCTGATGTCAGGGTCCGTGCGCTGAGAGGCAGAGCACTAATAATCATCTACATAAACGCTGAGATGAGTCCTCCAGACCTTCCGAACATTCCCTAAGCAGCTCCTACTTCGCAATGACATCAAGCACCTGTACCGTGCTTTCTAAATCGTGCAGCTTTTCCAAAATCTTCCCGGTTCCTTTCTGCGTCTCCCCAGTCTTTGTTGGACCGACCAGGACTTCCTCTCCCCTCCTGCGCTCAAGGGACTGGGTGCTTCACCACCGACTTAAGACTCAGCGGGCGCGCGGCAAAGCAGAGCCGGAGGGCGACCTTCCCGGACTGTCACCCACAGCCCCGCGGGCAGCCCTCCTCGCGGGCCCGACTCTTACAGGCGCGGCGCACAGCCTGGGAAGGCGTCGTCCGGGGGTCGGGGTCGGGGTCCGGGTCAGGAGCGGCGGACTGCGAGCCCCGGCGGCGAGAGGCGAGCGCAGGCAGCGCGGATGCGGGCTTCACATCCGACACCTGCGGCTGCGGGCGGGGAGGCGCAGGGCGAAGTCCCCCCCACACGCCCGGGCTCTCTGAGGATCCGTGCTGGTCAGAGGGCGAAAGGCGTGGCGCCTCCTGCCTCGCTGCGTGTATCGTCAGGGCGGAGCCCACGACCCTTGTAGCACTGGTACCAAGTTCCGCACCGCACCTGGCAGCCACCTGCCCGCTGGCAGGGGAAACGAAGACGACTCTCCCCGAGCACACAAGAACAGTCCCAAAACTTCTTCTCCAGGGCTCTTCCGAGATGGACAGTTTGCTATAAGCCATGGTCATCACAGGACGCTACCCCTGCTGATCAATACCTCGTCTGGCCTTGACGGATTTGGTCACTAACGGTGCCCTGCGCCCCTAAGCACCGGGGGACGCTGACGCCTTGGTTTTTTCAATTTATAACGTTGCCCACCGAGAGCAAGAAGCAGTCTTCTATTGAATGAGCTTCCGAGAAATTAGTTTCCTGCGCCCCAAGGTCAATAAAATCAGGAACTATATCGACGGGGAAAGAAGGGTGGAAAAAAAACTATTTGAATGAAAATATTACAGAAAACAGTTAACAGTATTTTTCCACACTCCTGTACTAAACACATCTTTGCAAGACACGGATCATGTAGAAAAAAACCTGGAAAGTGATTGTGCTGATTGAGGAAAAGTGTTGGTTATCAGACTTTATGAGTGTGTATTGCTATGCCAAAATTCACCTGCTGCATCTACTCTCAGAAATTAGTACTTGCATCTATCTAGTTTCTGGTTTTCATTTACAAACAAAAATATCATTAGTTAAGTTATTTTAAGCAATACTAGGAATTACTGTTAATTCTTCACCCAATACAAGAAAGTGTTAGCCAAGAGGCCTAGATAAGAAAATTAATTACACATAATTTTTAAAAATTAATTTTAGGTGCACAAAACAACGCAATGATTAGACATTTACACCCCTCATAAACTGATAATCCCCCAATTCTACTACCCCTCTGACATGGTACCATTGACTACATTCGCTATGCTGTGCTGTACATTCCATGACTATATAAATATATTTAATTATAATTGACATTCAGTATTATATTAGTTCCAGGTGTACAGCGCAGTGGTTAGGCATTGACATAACCTATGAAGTGATCCCCCCCAATAAGTCCAGTACCCATCTGACACCCTACATAATCTTTACATTATTGATTATACTCCTCATACTGTATTTCACATCTCCGTGACTATTTTGTGACTACCAATTTGTACTTTCTAATCCCTTCACCTTCTCCCCCACCCCCAACCTGCCTCTCATCTAGCAACCATCAGTTTTTTCTCTGTATCAATGAGTCTGATCTGCCCAAACACTTGGGTGAAATTGTTTTTGTGCATTAAATTTCTGAGTCAGTTTAAAGGACCTTAGAAACCTGTATAAAAATACATTTGTTATTTTAAACCAACGTTGGGAAAAATTCTTCAGAGCTGGCCCTTAATAACTGCAAACTTGAAAAACACTCTCTAAAGAATAAAACTTTATTGATGTAAGTAAGGATGAAAATTTTTCCACGAAACTCTGAAGACAGTTCTAAGAGGGGACTTATAAAAAGGAAGAAAACACACATGAAACTGGTAAAAAGCACATTAAAAAAGACAAACAGGATATTAAGTTGTCTAGTATTCTGCAACTATGTAAAACAAAAAAAAACCCCACAATAACCTATATATGGAAAAATAGCTGGCATTTTATAATAACATTATAGTTCTTTTTTCTTTTATTTAGTGTAATTTTCTAAATTTGATACGATATACTGCAGATATACAATTTTTTACATTAGAAACATGAATTTTGTTTAAAGGTAAAATTAATTGATAAAATGCCAGTGTTTGTTTTTAGTCAGTAAAATGTGCTTACAAAGACACGTAACCATACAGAGTCATAATCTCATCGAAAATAGTGCTAAAACCACGAAAATAAACAACAAAATCTTTCTGCCTTATTTTTGGTCTAATATAAAAAATATTTTCATTTGTGATTTTTCTCATATTGATAGGTCGATGTATTTGCTAACTTAACTTTACCCTAGTACTGTCTCAAGCTGACCACTGCCATCAAATCCTGTTTGACAAATTCAGATTAAAGCCAGAATTACATAAATGGATTGCACTGTAAAGGAAAGAGTCATTTTAACTTACAAGTTAGCACTTTATTTGGGGCTAATTATTTTCAAATGGCCTGTTGTGTCTCAGTGTTTTGGTATTTTGGTTGTCTCTTTTAGTGTTTTAGAATATTACAGA